>NC_142107.1:24647500-24807500 GCF_056152115.1 Neolamprologus brichardi
GATGATCTCAGCAGTACTTCTGACTGTGAATCTGGGCCTTCAGAGTCTACAGGGATCTAATCCCAATGCAGTGTCTCGGACAGTAACACAGATCATCAAACATCCAAACTACAACTCTGTTACCAACGACAACGACGTCTGCCTCCTGCAGCTCTCCTCACCGGTGACTTTCAACAACTACATTTCTCCCGTCTGCCTGGCAGCTTCAGACAGCATCTTCTACAGCGGTGTTAACAGCTGGGTCACCGGCTGGGGCAACATTGGAGAAGGAGGTGGGTCATAAAGACACCTGATCCTTTTTAGAGAAATGATGACAATAATACATGGAACAAGTTTGCTGTCTCAGAAATATTTAGAGCCATAAAATATTTCCATGAGGTTAAATCTGTGCAGAGTTCAAAACAAGAAAGAATAATTATGTGAATTAAACAGTCTGGAAGTGCTGGACCTGCAGCAAACATGCTGTCTGCACGATGATGTCAGGTCAAAATGATCCTTGGTTAAAAGAAAGTATACTTTCTGTGTATCTGACACTGCCCCCAGGTGGTGTTCGACAGTTACTACATGATGACGACCATCTACTGTCTGCGTGTCAAGTTTATTTCTGTATCGTTTAAAAACAGCAGCTGTTGTCCTTCATCTAAAATACTCAATTAACATAAAACAGGACAAGATGACAGAGCGGCATCAAAGTCATGTGACTGTTCTGCAGAGAGCTCTAACCCCAGCGGACAAACATGTTTCCCCATCTTTGTTTGCACACATGACTACACTTTGTTTTTAAGTTTGGAGGAGCCGCCCTTTTGTTTGAAGGTTAATCAGTCACATGTTATTTATTACAAACTGATATATTTATTTTACCCCTTCAGGGCCCTTACCTTCTCCACAAAACCTGATGGAGGTGGAGGTTCCTGTTGTGGGAAACAGGAAGTGTAAATGTGACTATGGAGTGGGAACAATCACTGACAACATGATCTGTGCCGGGTTAAGTGCAGGAGGAAAGGACTCCTGTCAGGTGATTGTTGTTACCTGTGTTTGGCACATTTTCACCTTCTACAGTTTCTTCTCCTCAGCTAACAGTAAATGTTTCTGCTCTCAAAGGGAGATTCAGGAGGTCCAATGGTGATCAAGCAGAACGGTCGCTGGATTCAGGCGGGAGTCGTCAGTTTTGGGGAAGGTTGTGCCAGGCCGAATCTTCCAGGAGTCTACGCCAGAGTATCCAAGTACCAGACCTGGATCAACAGCCAGATCTCCTCCAACCGGCCGGGCTTCATGAGGTTCACGTCCACTGGGACCAACAGTGACCTCAGTGTCACCTGCAGAGGACTGCCACCCAGTGGCCAGTCCTAGCCTGCTTGGTGCCCTAGGCTAAAACTCCCCCCCCCGCCCCCCCCCCCACACACACACACACAAAACGTGTCAGGTTTTGTATTGTTGATTATCATTTATGCTTAGAAATATCTACTTATATATGCTTAGAGTTTTATAATTGGTTTTAGATTGGTAGAGGTTTGATCCTTAATAGTCTGCAAACTTTGTGTGCATTCCAGAGCACTCTGGGAGCTTGGGAGAGGTCGTACCTTGTCTTATTGTTTTATGGATAAACGTATCTATATCTGTTTTAGTCTAAGTGCCTTTTGTTTAGATGACCTGCTGGACTTCCAGATCAGCAGGTTTAGGGAAGTCATTTATGGGGTCACACTCTGACCACACACACACACACACACACACACACACACACAGGCAAGGTACTCTTTGTTTGTATGTAAACGTCATATGTTAATGAACCTATGCATATTCATGTAACCTCAATAAAAGAGCAGTGTTACGGGGGAGCGGACGAGAGCGACTGGGGTCAAGCGAAGGAACGGCGTTTGTCCGGTTCTCTCCCGGACACACACATGAAGAGAGAGAGAGTGTGCATAGTATGCAAACAGCTACCAAACAGCCATCATAATTCGTCGTACAATGAGAATAGAGCAAATCAACAACTGACAATGACTAATTAATATTAAAATCTGTAACATAATGTATTGTTTGGAGTTTAGTTTGTTACTGTTGCTATTTTTACCATTTCTTCTTGGAGCAACTGTAACTCACATAATTTCTTTAGGGATTAATAAAGTATTCTGATTCTGATTGTTTCAGGATGACCTGCCATTATCCAATCACACATCTGCTTACCTTGCTCTGTTGCTCGTTTCTCTTCTTTTCTCCTTTTTCTAAACTGAGCACCTGATGGCTTTGAGCCTTTCTTGTCCATCTTCCATCGGTTTTAATTTTGCACAGTACGAACACCCATCCCTCAACCCGAGGATCACCACAACATAACCTAACAGACCTACACCTTAGTTCACAGATTCACTTTATCTTTATTTCTGGGATATCGCACAACCCAGGATTCAAATCATGAATACATAATTTACAACATTATGAAATGTGCTCTATTTGGAAGCAGCAAGCCCCTCCCCTTTCGACGGGTTGTGTGTGAGACTTTAAATCATCAAACTGTAAATTATAAATTTTAAATTGTTATTGATCCCTTTACCCTGAGTCCTAAAGTGTATATTTATTTTCTTACTCTTCTTATATTTATTGTTTGTTTACTTGCACTGCTGTAACTGGAGCCTCGTCGTCTCGTCTCTATATACTGGACTGTTTGTAGCGGAGATGACAATAAAGTTTACTTTGACTTCAGCACCGAGCAGGCGCACCGAGGGCTCTCGCGCTCACTTTTCATGTATAGAATTTCGAAAAAACATCGGTGAAAATTATAAGTCTGTATCATGATGTCTGGTGTTTTCGTGTTTGTTGTTTTGTTTTTATTTTGTTTTATTTTGCGAGTTGGTTATTAGACGCTGCTCCAGCCAGAGAATCCCCCGCCGCCCCGCCCTCTCATCCCTGTGCCGCAAGCAGCAGGCGCACCTCGCAAACGGAGGGCGCCCTTACCCCCAGCAAATGGGCGATAGAAAACCGATCAGTGCCTGTGACATTCCCAATATGCGCTGGCTGATGTCGGGTCAGCATGACTACGAGCAATTTTCTTTTTTTGCCGATGTCCGTGATGCCGCCCCCCACCACGATGCCACCCCGGGCAACCGCCCGTGTCGCCTGTATCAACTGCTGCCACCAGTGCCAACCACCACCAGCAAACGTAGGTCAAACACCGATCCTAAAACCACCTAAAAAGTTAAAAATGGACTGATTGCAGTGTGATCGACTGTTACTGAGTTTTGCTCATTTCTATTTCCAAGTTCAATTTCTTTGTAATTACAGCTGTAGTGAAAAATAAGGTGTGATGTCAGGCTTGTCAAGCGTGTCAGGATGCTCTGAATAGTGCTTCAGTAAAAGGTGGTGAGGATGAGGAAGAGTTCCCCACTCACTTCAACCTCCTAAGGTTGAAAGCTTTATGTTTTGAGCCTTCTCTGCCAGGTGCATGAAGTTCCAGGAGTCCAGGAGAGCTCTTCAGTGATGTAGAACTTTGTGCTGCTGACCCTCTCTACTGATGTTTGGTTTCAGCCTTTTTCAAGTCCACAGTCAACTCTTTCCTCCTGTTGATGTTAAGGGACAGGTTGGTGTCTCTACACCGGCTCACTAAAAGTTGCACTTCTGCTCTGCAAGATGTCTTAGCTCTGTTGTTAATGAACCCCACTAATGTTGTATCATCATAAACCTGATGAGCTGCTTTAAGCTGACATTTGCAGTTTAGTCATGTCAGCAGAGTAAAGAGCAGTGGACCGTTTGATGTAGTTTGATAGTGCAGAATACTGCTAATATGTACCATCTGTCGCCTTCCTTATAAGAAGTCCAAAATTCAGTTACAGAGTGAAGTGTTCAGCCTGAGCAGAGAGCTTCAGCATCAGCTACAGTGAGATGACTGTGTTAAAGGCTGAAGTCTGTGTCCCGTGTATGCCATCTTAGGTTTCTTCATAGCTCAGGACAGGCCAACCTGAGGGCCACTTTCTCCCACAAACAGATGCAGCTCCCCACGTCTCTGTCTTCCCCCGGATCTCAGAAATCATTCACAGCTTCTGTATTGGCCAAGTCATAACAGTTTTGATGATTGTGACATCACCCGTGCGCTTCTCATTTTTTCACTTTCTGTTTAAACTTCCCTGATGGGTGATGCTATGATTCTTTAAGATGAACCACCTGAACTGATGGTTAAAAATTTTAACATTTCTTTGCATCTACCTCTGGTTTTTCTCCTCAGCGGTGTTCTGTGGACAAGCGCCGAAGAATTCTGGCCTTTTGGGTGGAACCTCGATGGCGACAGCCAGCTCGTGGCCGTGGATGGCGAGTCTACAGAAGAATGGAAGTCATGTGTGTGGTGGGACTCTTGTGGCCTTGGACTCAGTGCTGAGCAACGCCTACTGTTTCTCAAGGTGAGTTGCAGATAAAGTTGAAGTTTGGCCAGACGATGACATAGTTAAATGATTACTAGGGATGGGTATCGTTTAGGTTTTATCCGATACCAGTACCAAACCGGTACTTTTGAAACGGTGCCGGTGCTTAAACGGTGCTCGAACCGGTGCTCGAACCGGTGCTTAAAGAATGGAGAACACAAAATTGGTCCAAAAACCTCTCATGTTCAGCTGTTTTTTGTAAAAAGATAACAATGTTAGCCTTTTCTGCAGCTATGGGGCATATATGGTATCACTCTTGGCTGGAAGCAGTGCTTAAACAATGGAAAACACAAACTTTGTCCAAAAACCTCTCATGTTTAACTGTTTTCCACTTTTTCTTTGGTCATTTTAGCCTTTTTGGCCAGCGTGAAGGGAGTATCTGCCATCAAACAAGACGACAGCCACATGTAGCTAAGATGATGTTTGCTAGTTCACCTTACAAGCATTAATGTAATACGAACAACATTAAGCTACTGACCCAGAGAAGAACGGCTGCTGCTGCATCATCATCCTCATCATTTCTGCTACACTGGCAGGGCTAGGGGCCAGGACTCTCCTCTTCGGGTTTTTGAGGGATGTTGCTAACTCCGGGTCCGATAACAGGCACCACACCCGCAGTAGATGTGCTCGGTGTGAGGTCTCGCAGCAAGCTATCAAATACGGCACATTTCTCGGCTTTTTAAAAAAAACGCTATGCGTCGCCAGGTGTTTCATCAGATTTGAGGTATTACCTCCTTTGACAGTATCACAGTATCAGCTTAAAGCACTTGTTGCAGGCTGCTGAGTTTGCATATTTTGCTGTGAAGTACAGCCAGACTTTTGACCGCTTCGCCTTGGGCGTTTTTAATCTGTAGCTCTGCTCTAAAAGAACGTACGTACCTGGACCCGCCTACTATCCTCGGAAACGTAAAATGATTGGCTAGAATATAAAGTGTATCACAGCTCAGGAAAAAAAGCACCGAAATGTACGCTGCTATTCGGTCTGGTTACTACCGTTTATGACAGAACCGGTACCAACATGGCAGCGGATACCGGTACCCATCCCTAATGATTAGTGACGTCTGTTCAGGTGCTGTTTTGAATCCAGAAGTGAAAAGAAAAGGGTGGATATGACAGAAGCACCAACATACTAATTGGTACTAATATTTTATTATTTTTCGGCGCTCAAAACAAGTGTCACACTCACAGAAGCCGGTGTACCGGGCGAAACACCTGGACTTTCAACCCCAAGTATGGAGAAATGTAAGAAAAGAAAATACAACATTTAATGATACCTGGGCAGATTCATTTGCATTTACTTTTGACGAGAGTTGCCTACACAGCAAAATCTCCAGTGTTAAATTAACACTAGAGAGTGTCCATATGTGTCCACTCCTCTGAGTGTTAAATATAACACTGTTGAGTGTTAAATGAACACTTTTGACAGTGTTATATTTTTAAAAGTAACCTAGTCAGTTCTGAAGATTTACAACGACTAACACTGAGCAGTGCTGATTTTCTAACACTGGAATATTTCTAACATTTTGAATTATTTTCCAGTGTTAGAAAATCAGCACTGCTCGGTGTTAGTAAGAGATTTCCAAAATAAACACACAGCCTTTGCTGAGAAGTATCTGGAGGGAGAAGAGAGAAAAAAAGCTGTTTCGCAACTGATGCGGAAGGCTGGTCTGAGAAAAAATCAATTCAAGAAGTGGAGTCTGCAAATTCAGCTATGTATACAAGGTTTATGGCCGCTCAAGACATAGTCAGCTATTAGAAGCCGCACCACCACAAGAAGAAATGATTGCGCTGATACCACTAAAATGCCAGACGCAGGAGGAGGACATTTGTGAGGCTGTGCACACAGTGTGTGTTTGTGTGTGCGTGTATGTGTGCGTGTGTGTGTGTGTGGTCAGAATGTGACCCCATAAAAGACTTCCCTAAACCTGCTGGTCTGGAAGTCCAGCAGTTCATCTAAACAAAAGGCACTTAGACTAAAATAGATATAGATATGTTTATCCTACCACAAAACAATAAGAGAAGGTGCGACCTCTCACATGCTCCTAGGATGTGACCGTGAACGCCAGAACACTCTGGAATGCACACAAAAGTCTTTGCAGACTATTAAGGATCAACCCTCTACCAACATGACATTGATTATAAAACTCTAAGCATATATGAGTAGATATTTCTAAGCATAAATGACAATCCAACAATATAAATCTAACATCTTCCATTGCTGCATTTGGCGTTGCAGCTCCATTTGGGATTAGTCTGCGAGGAAGACATCGTCAGCATAGAGGAGTGTCCAAGGGTGGGCTTCTTGGAGGTAAGCGGTCATGGTGTCCATGCTGAGGATGAAGAGAAGCGGGGACAGCGTGGAGTCTTGGTGCACACCCATAATGTTGAAAGGTGGTGATGTTCCCAACGGACTTCTGACTGTGCTGGCCACGTTTCTGTACAAGGGCTTGATCCAGTCGACGTAGGCCTTGGGGACCCCGTGTGATGGGAGAGAGTGCCAGATCAGGTCATGAGGGACTCGGTTGAAAGCCTTTTCCAGGTCAAGGAAGCCCATATGGATGGTCTTGGTCTTCTCTCGGTGCTTCTCCAACAGCAGGTGGGCGGCATGGATGGCATCTATTGTGCCGCATCCTTTGACGAAGCCACACTGGTTGGGCGTTATTGGGACAATTTCTCGCAGCCTGGCAGCAATGATCTGCTCGAATACCTTCATGGTGTGGCCCAGGAGTCGGATCGGGTGGTATTTGCAGCAATTGGCCACGTCGCCTTTGCCTTTCCAGATGGGCACTGTGGTGCTGGTTGACCAGGCTGCTGGGACAGCCCCATCTCTGACGATGTTGTTGAACAGGTCGGTGAGGACTGAGATGCCCTGGCGGCCGAGTAGCTTCCAAACTTCCCTGGGATGTCGTCTGGTCCAGTTGCTTTGCCATTCTTCATTTTCTTGGCAGCGGCTTTTACTTCCTTGATGGTAACTGGGGGTCCTGGGACGGGGTCGGTGCTGTGGATTGGCTGGTGGGGGAACTGCAGATATCCGAAAAGTACTTGGTCCAATGTTTGAGGATGGTGGGCGAATTGTGGAGGATCTGATGATTGGAATCCTTAATATGTTTGACCTGGCTGATGTCCTGTGTTGCTCGATGGTGGTTTTGGTGGCATGTCCAGTTCTTTGTAGAGTTGGTCATAGTGTGATGCCTTTTCTGCTCTTACTGCCTTCTTTGCTCAAAGTGCCCTGTAGTGCTGATAGTCACCATCGTTGTGAAACTGAAGCCACATCTTGAATGCTGTCTTCATTTCTGTGAATGTTTGCTGTACGCTGTGGTTTCACCACCACACTTGCTTGTTGATAAAGTGCCTCGCTGGCTTCATCTTCCCAAGGGTGCTGCCTGCTGTGTCGTGTACCTGACTGGCGATGTTATCTCAGATGGTGTCTAGTGGTCCATTGTGATCCACTCCGAAGTGCCCAAATCCACTAGCTGGCTTTTGCACACGTGAAGGCGCCACCATTTTATCTTCTCTACTGAAGTGATTGGTGGTCGTTGTTGCTGGCCAAGGTTTAGTAGTAGGTCCATCCACGTGTAGCCGATGCTAAGGACCGATGTTGGTTGATGGGATGACCTTCACGTTGGTGACCAGGTTCAGGTGAGGTTTCGGATTAGCCAGTAGTAGATTTGTCTCTTTTTTGTCAATAGAAAAATTAATAAAACCCTTTAACTTCACTATTTTTTTCCCTGTCTCCATTTTTAAACATGGACACCTTGTGTTACTTTTCCTCATCCCCTGGACCTCTTTAGGTGAATGTAAAAGTTAGGGTTAGGGCTTGAATGGAGGCCTGGAGCCTCTGCTCTGTGTCTTATCGCCACAAGCGGCTTTATATTGGATTGAACTGAGAACCCAGAGCATTTCATAAGGATGTGGAAGGGTATCTTTAATGTTACTATGATACGCCTAGGGACGTGACAGATCCTTGGTGTGTTACGCACTGTGAATTATAATGCTCTGGTTTCAGAGGCGCTTCCCTGCTGGTCTCGCTGCCCTCATGTTAAAATTCAGAACACCTCTCGACTTCACGACAGTGTTTGTGCCCACGGAGCTGCCTGCGATTGCTCAGTCAAAGCTCTGCCAGTGTTCCCTCTGCTGAAAATGGCCAAACATGGATTCTGATGCAGGCTGTCTTCAGGAAACCAAGGAGAGCACCTGGGAGAGCAAGAGAAGGTACTACGTTGCCTTGGTGCCAATCCAGCTCTTCTCAGACTCCTCCACTTCCTCCAACAGACCTCCCGTCGTCACAGACCTTCGCTGCTGAGTTGGAAAAAGCTCGAGGCTTTTCATTTCAGTGCTCCCCAGTATTCAAACCACTCTGTTAGACTTATTCCTCTGACTTGTCTAAGATCACCTGCATGACACATTTATTGAGAGGCAGAGCATGACACTGGGTCCACCCCTTCATTAATGTCCATGATGAACTTTGTAACTCTATCAACAAATTCAAGTGTCTCTGTGGCTCGGTTGCAGGGGAGGGTGGTGCAGTGAGTTCAGGGGGCAGAGACAGATCATTTTGATGACGCCGCTCCTGTTTCATCAGCAGCTTGAGACCAGAGAAGGAGGAGTTGGAGCAGCTGACGAGGAGGCTGAAAAGCGGCGTCAGCAGCTGATGGCAGGAGTCAGGGCGACAGCGACAGTGGACGTGGGACTGATTAAATACACCCTCAAATGAAGTTAGACAAACCTTAAAAACTAAGTATCAAAATAATGCTGCTACTCATAAGTCAGGTGAAACCTGGATGAAGATTAAATCCAAAGACAAGTTTCTCTGTGCAGTCGTGTGTAAACAAAGATGGGAAACGTCTGTCTGCTGTGGCTCATCCTGTGCTGTTCCACTGGCTGACAGTTGGTGGCAGTAAAACAAAGTAAATGTAGAAATGTGCCAACAAAGTCTGAGACACAAACTGTATAGAAGGATTGATTTTTTAATTGAAAAAGATACAAAAATATGTGACACAACTAAAAAATATGAAAGATATAAAAGGTTTAACTTCCTGGATGGCAGGACCTGCCATCAATCTGAAGCTTAGCTTAATCGTAGCCTAACTCTATGTACCACAGGCCTTCAAGCTGGGAATAATTAAACTGTTACCTAGTAAGCCATCACCTGACCCAGCTGTCTTAGCTAATTATAATCTCCAACCTTCCTTTTGTCTCAAAAATCCTTGAAAGAGTAGTTGTCAAACAGCTCAAAGATTATCTGCAGAGGAATGGCTTATTTGAAGAGTTTCAGTCAGGTTTCAGAGCTCATTACAATACAGATATTTAAAAATATGTAGCACTGCTTTCTTCCATTTGTACAATATCTCTAAGTGACAGTGACCAACTAATTCATGCATTTATTACTTCTAGCTGGACTACTGTGATTCATTATTATCAGGAAGTCTTCAGTTAATCCAAAATGCTGCAGCAAGAGTCCTGACAGGGACTAGAAAGAGAGAGCAAATTTCTCCTGTTTTGTCTTCCTGTTAAATCCAGAATTCAAAATCCTGCTCCTCACATACAAGGTCTTAAATAATCAGGCCCCATCTTATCTTAATGACCTTGTAGTACCATATCACCCTATTAGAGCACTTCGCTCTCGCTCTGCAGGCCTACTTGTTGTTCCTAGAGTATTTAAAAGTAGAATGGGAGGCAGAGCCTTCAGTTTTCAGGCCCCTCTTCTGTGGAACCAGCTTCCAGTTTGGATTCAGGAGACAGACACTATCTCTACTTTTAAGATTAGGCTTCAAACTTTCCTTTTTGCTAAAGCATATAGTTAGGGCTGGACCAGGTGATCCTGAATCCTCCCTTAGTTATGCTGCAATAGATGTAGGCTGCTGGGGATTCCCATGATGCACTGGGTGTTTCTTCTTCACTCACTGTGTGTTAATAGACCTCTCTGCATCGAATCATCAGTTATTGTTAATCTTTGGCTCTCTTCCACAGCGTGTCTTTTAAAAATTGAAACCAGAACACCTAAATCCTTCATATGACCACAGTTTTTCTTCCTTCTATCAGTTTGAACCAGTCTGACCAGCCTGTCTGGCACCAGTGTTACAGTGTTACATGTTAGCTTCCCTTAAATGGCCTTCTTCCTTATTCTGATGCTCAGGTTGAACTTCAGCAGGTGGTCTTGACCTGTTATTACCATGTGATTGGCTGACTAGATATTTGTATTAACAAGCAGTTGAACAGGTGTACCTAACAAAATGGTTGCTGTTGTCATAAACACTGTTGTCCTGATCTGCTGGAGACTGTAGAGTACAGTACTGTACAAAATGCTGGACACATGCTGCAGCTGTGTCCGTTTTCATGGCTCCAAAGCAGTGATGTGTCACCACCTCTGCTCAGAGACACCGAGACTCGGGGAGCCATCGGACAAAGAATCGACAAAGGTGCCAGCGGTGGGGACGAAGGTTACCCCACCTCACTACGTTTATCCAGAACTTACTGAAAATCACTGTAAGAATAACAAAAATAAAGCAGATAGGGTTGAACATTTCCTGATTTATTGTCTTTATACTGTTGGTTTTTCTTCATCTGAATAAAACTTCTGTAAG
Organism: Neolamprologus brichardi; assembly: GCF_056152115.1. Lineage (NCBI taxonomy): Eukaryota > Metazoa > Chordata > Actinopteri > Cichliformes > Cichlidae > Neolamprologus > Neolamprologus brichardi. Next base: position 24,658,491 of record NC_142107.1, read on the forward strand.
CTTCAGGTGTGTCAAACGCAGAGCCTTTAATAAGGCCGTGCTTCCATGAAATCTCACATCATTTATTCTCACTTGTTTGTCATCTATTCACTCATTTAACCAGGGACATTTTTGTATCTTATCTTCAGATCTTTTCCTGGCACTGGCAACACTGTCAACTACGACTTGACACTTTCACATACCTGTAAACTGACTGTACATTACATTTCCCCGATGAGCTATTATTTCTTACTGGCACATCCAGTTTGTCAACAGGAAGACTAACGCACGGGAAAAACGTCTTCAGCAGTGTTTCTAAAACTATGTCTTATGAGTTTCTAAAGAAAACCTCATGTTTTATTGCCATTAAATTTAATGTTTTTTGACACTTGCACGTGTCTTGCACTGTCATCCAGCGATGAGATTGTCTGCGTCCCGGCCTTAAATGCCCAACACATAATTGCAGCCTGATGAAGAGCAGGTGTGTGAGCCGGGGGGGAGGTGAGAGGAGAAAGTAAACAGAAACACATGTGGCCTTGTGGAGCCGTCCGGGCAGACACGGGGACCATGACAGTAATACCCGACCCCAAACCCTAAATGTAAGCGTATGTGATACTGAAAAGGTCAAATACTACAATACAGTTTAGGTGTTTGTGTAACTTGGATATAACCACATTCTGCTACTGTAACATGACCTAACCTGACTTTAGTTTGCAGAGTTTGATACATTATGATATTTAAAAAAATTCTCTGCTGTGTAAATTTGTGAGTAAATGTTTAAAATGTGAAGTCTGAGCTGACTCTCTATCTAAATCATCAGAATAAACATGTACGCTCTGCAGAAAATCAAAGATGCGGTAAAAATCAAAATCAAAATCAAAGACGCGGGACAGCAGGCTGGTTGGCGCTCATCAAGCATCAGACTCGTGTAATTACGCAGGGATGTTGACAGGTGAGATTCATCTGATGATAGACTGCCATTGTCCTTTGTGTATAGATCACCCGAAGGCCTGACGATTGTTTGACACTAATGACACTGATTTAAACTTTCTGTTCACCCTTCACTGTTTATTTGGAATAATTGACAATTGATGTTCCTGCTGATCTAACGTCTGAGTGAACAAACTGAACTGACTCATTTTCATCTAGTTGAGGAAATAGTAAAACATCATCATGTAATTACACCACATTAAAGAGAAGCAGTTTTTATTTTGCGGAAAGTCATCATGAAAATGCAATAATGACGTTAATGTTTAAAAACTGTACAGTAATGTGCAAAAGTTTTGAGCCTCATTTCTTTCTGTTTTTCTAGTAAAATGTGAACCATGTGCAGCGATTTATTGATGGGTCAAACAGAGTTTGTACGACTCTAACGAGCTTGTTTGGTGTGAGCGCCTTTATTCTCAGCACAGTCTGAGCTTTCTCTACTTTCTTCTTCCTCTTGAAGGACATTCAGGTCTCTTCTTTGGATGTTTCTTCTTTCTGTTCTGGTCTCTGTCAGGATGATCCCACAGGTATGTTTCCACTGCACTGGCAGTGTGTTTGTGAAACCCTCCAGTTTAGATCATCACTCTTTCGCGCCTGTTGTCACAGATTCAAACATCTCTAAATGTTTCCAACAAAAAAACAAAACCACTTTTTAAATATCTCAATGATCGTCAGCAACAGGATTTATTTATGTAGTTTTTGGTCGAGTTAATGCATTTCACTTCAATACAAACGCTGCTGCTCAGCTCGCCCATTCTTACACCTGTACACATCAGTTCAGTTAAAATCCACAATGTTCAGTAAACATAACTTTAATATATATTTTGAAGAAGAAGTTTTTATGACAGACGTGGAGAAACAAAGGTTCTCGTGGCTGATTATTATAATTTATTAATTCATGAGATGTTCTGAAAAGATGTTGGAACTAAATAATTATTTAGTATAATTTGATGTCCCTCCGGTAATAAACTGATGGTTGAAGGTGTGATGACGGGTTTCCTTCATCACGGCTCAGAGCAGGAAGTGGGTCGGAGACTGAACCCAGAACTTTAGTGTTTTTTTCTTCTTGTGCTGAGCTGAATGTTTGAGCACAAATGCACCGAATGCACATCTGATAGTGAGCTCACACACTTACTGCATACTTATAACATCCTGTCAGGTACTGCAGTAAAACAGGCGTAGTATTAGTAGTACTGGAAAGGTGGTAAAACCAGTCTGAGCTAAAGGTCTGTGAAGGTTCTCAGTCATCCAGGTCATCGTAGTCAAAGGAGCTTACAACGAAAAGCGTCTGGACTTCTTTAAGTAGCTAAAACAACAGATGAACGACTACATAAACAACCAGAGCGGAAAAACATAACAAAGGCAACAATCTGGAGTTCCTCTAGCGCCCCCCTGGAGGCTCACCAAAACCAAAAGCTGTATTATAAAAGATGGCCATACAGACTGCACAATTACTCATAGATTACTGGACTTCAGATTTTAAAGTCTCGGCATTAGCCAGGGGCGGATCTAGAAGGGTGGCATGGGGTGGCAAGTTCCACCCTAAAATGATCCCTTGCCCCCCCCTAAGTGCAAACCCCAGTTTTGCATATGACAGTGTTGTTTATTAAAATAAGATAGCATTAACAATTTGAGCGTAGTTACAGTCAATAGAGAATATAAATGCTAAAACTGAATATATTGCATAGTATTCCCCCCTCCACCATTAACAAATGGTTCAGCCCATAGCAGGACGGCTTTTTTCTAGTGGTGTGCGATACTGCATATTTTGGTATCGATCCGATACCAAGTAAATTCGGGCCAGTATCGCCGATACCCATACGATACTTTTCAATAAATAAGGTGGATGCCTCTTTGAATTGCTAAATCACAATTTATTTTCATGACCTTAAGTGTTTTTTGTGATGTTTCCTTTAGTATTATTAATTAGTTAAAACCCAGGACATAATTAGGAGAAATAATTTATTTATAATTAAATAAAAAATGCTTTATTATTGTGGCGGCCGTGGTCTGCGATGCTGCTGCAGGTGAGATGGACTCACCTTCACTGCATCTACAATGATGCCTCGCCGGCTTAAAACCTGTGCGCTGCTTGTGCTGTTGTTGTTTTTGGTGTTGATGTGTACAGCTGGCAGCAGGAGGGCTGCAGCCGTTGAATGTAGGCTACTGTTACAGCAACCGCGTGGACAGCACGGGGCTCGGGGTGAGCCAAGCTGGAGACGGAGGTCGAGGTGCGCGGGGGTCCTGCCACACCTGAGGGCGGCGTACTGTCCACTTCGGCACGCAGGTTGCATGGTCCTGCGTGCCGGTCGTCTGCCCAGCTGCCTGTGAGCCCCAGCTCACTTCGACGCCTGCTGCGCCGCCGCTGCTGCTTGCCATATGGGTGGCCATCAGGCCAGCTCCGGGGCTTCCGCTGGAGGCGCGGGCGACCGCCAGAGTGGACACTTCCCCGTCACTGGGCTGGGGCATGGGGCGCAGGGGAAGTCATGGTCCGGGCCGATTCCCTCGCCTGTGACACAAAATGTACAATTTATATTTGCATTTCAAGTTATAAAAATTTACTCAACATGTCTGTTTTTTTACAGTAAAAATACTACTAGGATTTTAAGTTCTTTGTGTGATTTCAGATCAGTAATACTAATGCAGTATGCCAGTGAAAAAACAACTAAATTCAGTTGAGCTGAAAAGATACCAAACAAGGCAAGGAGAAAAAATAAATTGAAACAATTTGAGGGTGAAATACAAACGTAAACTCAAAAGGAGTCAAAAATGGCCGGTTGTATTTCAGACCTCAGTGGGTAAATCCAACAAATCATGAAAAATTAGGTTTAAAGTTTTGTTCATGACAGTGCAGATTTCTGACATTTTGTGTAATTTAAGCTGTAACAATGTGACTGTTTTCTAACAAAAAACAGTGAAACTCAAGTTAGACTTGTGTTTGTAAATGAACTGCCCCATGTTGTGTAGCTTTCTGGATTTTATACTTATTGGGCTACATATTTATTTATTATACAGGCTGTACAGTACATAACATCAAAACTCACATGTTTTATGTAACTAAAGTGTATGTGGGCTACAGACAATAATTAAGTTATAGACTAATAGACTTTATATCTCCTCCGTGAATCACAACCTTATCGTGGTGGAGGGGTTTGTGTGTCCCAGGGATCCCAGGGGCTATGTTGTCTGGGGGCTTTTGCCCTCTGGTAGGGTCTCCCATGGCAAATTGGTCCTGGGTGAGGGACCAGACAAAGAGCGATTCAGAAGACCCCTATGAAAAGAACACAGAGGGAACAGTTTACCCTGCCCGGGATAGGGTTACCGGGGCCCCGCCCTGGAGCCAGGCCCGGGGAGGGTGCCCGAGGGCGAGCGTCTGGTGGCCGGGCCTTAGTCCATGGGGCCCGGCCGGGCACAGCCCGAAGAGGAGACATGGGCCCATCCTCCCGCAGGCCCACCACCCGCAGGAGGCGCCATAGGGGTCGGGTGCATTGTGTGCCGGGTGGCGGCCAGGAGCGGAGGCCCTGGCGGACTGACCCCCGGCTGCCAAGACTGGCAATAGGGACATGGAATGTCACCTCTCTGGTGGGGAAGGAGCCTGAGTTAGTGCGTGAGGTTGAGAGGTACCGGCTAGATATAGTCGGGCTCACCTCAAACTCGGGTGTGGGAGGAGTTCGGAGAGGCCATGGAAAAAGACTTTCGGAATGCCTTGAAGAGATTCTGGCAAACCGTCAGGCGTCTCACGAGGGGAAAGCGGTGCTCTACCTGCACTGTGTATAGTTCTGGTGGAGCGCTGCTGACATCGACTGAGAAAATTGTCAGGCGGTGGAAGGAATACTTCGAGGACCTCCTTAATCCCACTGACGCGACTTCCGAGGAGGAAGCAGATTCTGGGAATGAGGGGAATGACCCGCCAATATCCGGGGGCGAGGTCACTGAGGCAGTTAAACAACTCCTTGGTGGCAGAGCCCCTGGTGTTGATGAGGTCCGCCCCGAGTTCCTGAAGGCTCTGGACGTTGTAGGGCTGTCCTGGTTGACATGCCTCTGCAATGTTGCGTGGAGATCAGTGGCAGTACCCCTGGACTGGCAGACCGGGGTGGTGGTCCCCATGTTTAAGAAGGGGGACCGGAGGGTGTGTTCCAACTACAGGGGGATCACACTCCTCAGCCTCCCCGGGAAAGTCTATGCCAGGGTGCTGGAAAGGAGAGTTCGTCCGCTAGTCGAACCTCGGATACAGGAGGAACAATGCGGTTTTCGTCCTGGTCACGGAACACTGGACCAGCTCTTCATCCTCTCGAGGATACTTGAGGGTGCATGGGAGTTTGCCCAACCAGTCTACATGTGTTTTGTGGACTTGGAGAAGGCATTCGACCGTGTCCCTCGGGGTGTCCTGTGGGAGGTGTTGCGGGAGTATGGGGTGTCTGGCCCATTGCTACGGGCCATTCGATCCCTATACAACCGTTGCAAGAGCTTGGTTCGCATTGCGGGAATAAGTCGGACTCGTTCCCGGTGGGTGATGGGCTCCGCCAGGGCTGCCCTTTGTCACCGGTTCTGTTTATAATTTTTATGGACAGGATTTCTAGGCGCAGCCAAGTGGCGGAGGGCTTTCGCTTTGGTGGCCTCAGAATCTCATCTCTGATTTTTGCGGATGATGTGGTTCTGTTGGCTTCATTGGGTGAGGGCCTCCAGCTCGCACTGGAGCGGTTCGCAGCCGAGTGTGAAGCAGCGGGAATGAGGATCAGCACCTCCAAATCTGAGGCCATGGTTCTCAGCCGGAAAAGGGTGGAGTGCCCACTCCGGGTCGGGGATGAGTTCCTGCCCCAAGTGGAGGAGTTCAAGTATCTCGGGGTATTGTTAGCGAGTGATGGGAGAAGGGAGCCGGAGATTGACAGACGGATTGGGGCTGCAGCTGCAGTAATGCAGACGCTGCACCGGTCCGTCGTGGTGAAGAGGGAGCTGAGTGTAAAAGCGAAGCTCTCAATTTACCGGTCGATCTACGTCCCTACCCTCACCTATGGCCACGAGCTGTGGGTAGTGACCGAAAGAACGAGATCGCGGATACAAGCGGCGGAAATGAGCTTCCTCCGAAGGGTGGCTGGCCTCTCCCTTAGAGATAGGGTGAGAAGTTCGGCCATCCGGGAGGGGCTCAGAGTAGAGCCGCTGCTGCTCCACATCGAAAGGAGCCAGCTGAGGTGGTTTGGGCATCTGACAAGGATGCCTCCTGGGTGCCTCCTGGGTGAGGTGTTCCAGGCATGTCCCACCGGGAGGAGGCCCCGGGGCAGACCCAGGACACGCTGGAGAGATTATATCTCTCGGCTGGCCTGGGAACGCCTTGGTGTCCCCCCGGATAAGCTGGAGAAGGTGGCTGGGGAGAGGGAGGTCTGGGCCTCTTTGCTTAGGCTGCTGCCCCCGCGACCCGGCCTCGGATAAAGCAGATGAAGATGGATGGATGGACTATATTTATATGAAAAACGTGTATACTTACTGCATTTGAATCATTTTAACCACATGTAACCACCTGCATATGTGTTTGGGGGGGAAAAGGCTTTGATTTTGCCACCCTCATGCCAACCTAAGAAAATGTCTCTAGATCCGCCCCTGGCGTTAGCATTTTGCTACCTTCCATGTTTTGTTCTGTTTCTGTTTTGTTAGCTGACTACACCATGATGTGCTAAATTTTCAGCTAATGCTAGCTAGCAAGCTTAAAGTCCAACTAGCTGAGGTGAAGCCTAGCAGACGGTTAGGAGCTACGGCTGCTTTTATCTAACTTGAAGAGGGCGATGCTATATTAGTTTATGTTTGCTAACCAGTGACAGAACTTAGTGAACTCAGTGGAAAACAGCTAAAACTAGAGGAGGTCACTGTTGTACTGCCCCTGGCTGCAACAATGAGCTTATGTTAATATCCGAGGCTTTGCTGCCCGCTCCCACTGTCTGTCTCTAAGCAGCAAGTACTTCTTCATTGGTGGTTAGTGTTGTGGTTCACTTCTTGACCTCCTTTGAAATCCCAGCTGGAGAAGAAGTCAAATGAGTCTGAAGTATCCTTTCATCATAGCTTTATTACAAATGTGCATTGGCAGATCCGACTACATGCAGCCACAGGAAGCACCAATTGGATCTGAGTAGTACTTCCTCAGTTTGTTCATTATAAAGGCTCTGGGTGCTTCCTTAAGGAACTGCCCGTATAGTGATCTAGTAGTCACACAAACATACTGCATACTGCTTAGTCAGGGGGCTACAGGTGAGCACCACCCTCGTGCTAACTACAGTCAGCAAAACAATTAATAAAAAGAATACATGCTGTTTCCTTATCAAGCACATTTGAGGGCACACCTCCTAACATTCACATAGAAAGGTACAGTCCCCAACTGTTCCTCTGCAGTTCCCTGCATTCCTATTCTTTTACAACCTACTGCTCATCAGTGCTCGTCAGAGGGGACATGAGACATGCAACCTGCTCTAATACTTTCTCACACTAGCTGTACGGAAACAGGAAAATTCACCTGTTAGCTGTAATGTTCAAGTTTGTAGAGTACTTTATAAATGAGGACCGTGTGCAGCAGAGCCTGTTTGAGTCAGGTGGTTCACTGGAGTGATGAGCTGCAGTCAGAGACTGTTCCCTCTGTGCTTCATGTTTTCCTCAAAGGGTTGGATCTACAGATCAGCTGACAGAGCAGATGTCTACAGGATGAAATCGTCTTTTTTGCCAAACACATACAAACAACAACATAACAGGTTTCTTATCTCACATTTTTTCAAATGGGTTACATTAACTGTAACTTCACACAGTAATCACAGACAGTGAACTAATCACAGACAGATGAATGAAGATTGTTTGTTTTAAAATAGTTTGTTTTCTGTGTTTCAGAGTCTGAGTCACAGCTGGGTGGTAAGAAAAAACTTCTTTGTGTAATGATTTACTTTTATGTGTAATAAATCTTTAGTTTCATATGTTTGTGAGTGAACTGTAGACTCCCAGGATCACTGTATCCTCACTCATCCATCCATCCATCTATTTTCTTTCGCTTTATCCGGGGCCGGGTCGCGGGGGAAAAAAGGTGGGGAGAGAGAGTGAGAGAAAGAAAAAAAACAGCCGGCTCACGCTGTTCACTTCAAAGAGTTGGCTCGTTCACGACCGACACATCACTATTGTGAAGGTTCATTAGATGGACTACCTGAGCAGCCCGAACAGGCTGCTAAACTATTTCCTTGTTGTCACTGTGGTAAAAGGAGCTGAAATGGATTCAATGGTTTGTGGAAAGACTGAGTGTCACGGCTGGGCAGCAGTCGGACCCAAGATGCAGATGGCAGTGGAGATGCAGGTGGAGATTTATTTACAGTGAAAAAGCCAAGGTGAGGGCAGAACTAAACATAAACCTAAACAGGTGAAACTAACACAAACAGAGGACACAAAGCGAGGAACAGAGAGACACGGCGTTATACTAAAACGATGCAGAGAAATGCAGACGACGCGACGAGGAGCACAGGCAGACACGCAGTATAAATACACACACCAGGTAATCAGGAAATGGCACACAGGAGGGGACACAGCTGGAACTAATGGGCATAACGAGACACAAACCTACAAAGTAAACAGGAAACTCACAGACTGTTTCACAACACCAACTCGGGCACACGAACAGAACACAGAGGAAGGACACAGGTAGGGATGATAGAAACACTAAACACACAACTCAAACCATAAGAACAAATACAAAACAGCAGAAACTGGAAAATAATAACAATAAACTCAAAACACTGGGTCAGCGACCGAGGACCATGACACTGAGATCCCTGAAGGTTAACTGACTCGGATCAGAAAGTCTTTCCTTCATCTTTTTTTGGCTATGATAGCGCCTAGTTAAACATGAAAACCCCTCAGCAAACAGCTTTTTCTGCTGACTCACCCTGAAGTATTTTCTATTGTGGTTTCTATTGTTTTCAGATTGTTATCGGATTCCCTTCAGGGTTGTAAATGAAAGAGACATAGTTTCGACATGACGGTCGTTCGAGATGTGCTCAGTGGAAATTTCAGTGTTTCGCTTGTTCTAAAACATCTGTGTACTGAGACTCTGACTAAAGTTGATTCAGAGCAACCTGATGCAGTTTGACCAGTTTATTCCTGAGCAAGCAGCAGGTTTATTGTTGACACTCCCCACAGTGTCGGTCCCACTGCCAGCGCAGTAAAATGAAGGATGCAAATGCATTGGCTTCCTTCACAGAGCAGATGTGTGGTATATCTGTCCTTTATTATCTCTGGGTGAGTCCTACAGCACAAACAGAAGCTGCTTCCTTAATGATTTGCATCGTCTGTTAAAAGGATAACGGCGAAACTTCTCCGATTTCCATCCCTGCCATCAGGATTAAAGAGCAGAGTGATCAGCAGGTTATGTTGTTTGTGTTAGGGAGGGGCACGGTGGCGGTGGACTGGAAGGATGGAGGCACAGACGACTGAAGGAGAGACACAAAAACGTCTGTAAAAATGTCAGTCAGCTCTAAAGAGCAGGTCAATGGACTTTCAACCACTGAGTTTGTAGGACAGTTTCCTCATATATGAGCTGTGCAGTTTGGATGTTCTTGTAATGTAGAGGATTATTACCACCTTTGGTTACTTACTTCAAATTTTGACATTATTAATTAAAAACAATCCTCCATTGCATAAATCTGATTTGATAACTGTTCTCAAATTTTCTGAAGCATCAGGAAAACCTGAATGCTGTACACGGGAACACTATGAGTAGGGATGGGTATTGATAAGATTTTCACGATTCCGATTCCATTTTCGATTCTTTATCGATTCTCTTATCGATTCTTTTTAAAAGAGGAGAACACTAAGGTTGATTAGCTTAGAACTTTGTTTTATATCTTCTCTTTGAACAAGATAGAAATTTAGGAGTAACATGGCCTTACAAACCCAACAGTGAGATCTTAAGAGATCCACAGCCTACGGCTCTTCAATGGGGTGTCACAGGGTCCCCAGGAAAAAAAAATTGTAAATGTAAAATAATAAAATAAATATTCTTCTGTAGCAATAACAAACTATAACATAAATTATTCTTTAGCAATCACACAAGAATATCCAGTAATGTCCCTGCCTACAATTAAACACATTCACTTACTGTAAATCATCTGCTGTGGCAAACGGGTGCAAACCTTTGACCACAAACTGAGTCACTGCTCGGTGACATTCGTCTATCCTGGCCTGAAAGGAGACGCTACGGTAGACTGCAGCGAGAACTGCCAGCATCTGAGCCAGACTCTGTCTCTCATCATGGTCACCTAAATGCACAGTAATGGCAGGTTTGTAATAAGGCAGATCGCGCTAGCATAATATGCACTGTTAGTTGATGATTTACCTGCCGCATTAACGGGAGAGGACGTGCAAACGTTACGGCTGCTGCTGGGTTGAGATTCACGAGTCCGGAATTAAAAACACGACATTCATTTAAGGTCATCACGTGTTTTGTGAGCAAATGCTTTTGCATATTCGTAGTGTTTCCTCCCTTAAATGAAATATCTACTTTGCAAGTATTGCAAGTTGCCCTGTTGTCATCTGTTCTCGTAAAGTATACTTTTGAGCGTTTGAGCCGCTTAGGCGCCGTGTTTCCTGCCAGGTAAATGACGCTCCGCAACGTGGTGACATCATTCGGGGTGACTGGAATCGATAAGGGAATCGTTTGCAAAAATGGCAAACAATTCCAAGGAATTGAAACAGTGGGAACCGGTTCTCAACAAGAACCGGGTTTTGATACCCAACCCTAACTATGAGTAAGCCTTTTGGGGGGTTCAGGCCCCAATTCCCATGTTATGCATAGAGTGCCTTGCATTTAATATTACTATTCTACGAGCAAAATAGTTCAGTCCTTTGACACTTTTGTTTTTTTTGAAAAATGCAGCTTGACTGAAATTCAAAATTAAAATGTTTCCTTCAAAGACAGTTGGATGACCTATTGTAGCGTCTCAGAGCGATTCAGGATGATTAACCACAGATTCAAACACATTGTCGATTGGTTGTGATCAAACATGAGGTAAAGTTTCATATCATACTTTTCCAAAATAAGTTAATCAACTATTTGTAGCAGATAACTGGCAGTGGCACTATACACACCCGCACAAACAAACTGGTTACAATATTAAAATGTTTTATACAAATGCTCCCTTTATTGTGCACAAGCAACACAGGGCATCAGGTAAAATAATCTCCAACAATCTGGCCTGCTCCGGTATAAATTACAACAACGACCTCACAACAGTTTAAGCTTTTTAATGTTTCAGGTAAAATAGGCACCACTGATTTGTGTCATGTACTCACCTCCTCGTCGTTATTTATCCACGCCACACCTAACTGTCAAGGAATGTGGACAGGTGAGATTCACCCGGTGACGCAGCAATGGTTGTTGTTTTTGTGCAGATCACCTGAGGGCCCGGGAAGTATTTGGGACATTATTAAATGTTCTGCCAGCCGTCACTGTTTATTTACTGCTTCACTGAGTAAATACACAAAAGATGGATGAAGAATCAACTCAGCTGGTTTTAACCTAACTGGAGATATCCTCATGTCATTAAACCACATTACAAGTGAAGCAGCGTTGAGTATTTGAAATGTACCATCAAAAATACAATTACCACACTGATCCTTCAGACATGTCTGCTAGCTTTGCAAAGCTGGTTGTGGAAAAACTGAAGGGTACAGTTCTGTGCAAAAGTTCTGAGCCACCTCCTTTTAATTCTTATCATGGAGGAAAATGTCAAATAGATGCTATAGATGATTTAATGATAGATGTGGTGGGGCGTGGCCTGCGGTGCCGTGCAGGGAGAGCGGATGCACCTGCACGGCATCCTTAATCATGTCCGCCAAGTTAAAAACACGAGGACTCAGGGGTTGCGGGGTTGTGGTGTGAGGTGATGTAAATAAAATGGCTCAAAACACTGATCCCTGGGCCTGCCGTGCCTTATTCACACCACAGTAGACTATAGGCAGAGTTTGGATGTGAATATTTGGTGTGACCAAGTTGTGTCTGAGCTCCCTGTCAGCTCTGTGAGGACCCTCAGGAACCGTTCTCCAGGTGTCTTGAAGGACAGTCAGTGCTCTTTGGATGTTTCTGCATTTTGTTCTGTTCTCTGTCAGGATGCTGCCACACTGCTTCAGCTAATTTGAGGTCTGGACTCCGGAGAGGCCGATCTATGACCGATAGTATTTCATTTGGAAGACAGGATAAAGACATGCTGTAGAAGAGCCAGATATTAATAATAAGTAATGTTTCAATGCACAGAAGTGTATAAACACAGTGCATCATGGGAACCCCCAACACCTATTGCAGCATAACTAAGGGAGGATTCAGGGTCACCTGATCCAGCTCTAACTATATGGTTTAGCAAAAAGGAAAGCCTACATAGCAAAATTGGTATGGCCCGGATCTAGCCCACACAATGTGCTTACACATGGCCCACATACCGCAAAGACTGACGGCACAAGCCCAGTTGCAGACACACTGGTGGTCCTGTGCTGGCCCATATGTGGGCCACCTCTGGCAAACCTGGTCTGGGCCACCAAAGGGCCGTCATTCTTTGCGGTATGTGGACCATGTGTAAGTTGTGTGCAGCTACGGGGCAGTTGCAGAAACACTGCTGGCCCAGAACAGTTTCAGCTCTGGCCCCAGATGTCAGCCAAATGTGAACCTTAATCAAGCCATGTAATAAAAACATGTGCTGGAACATGCAAAAGTGACATGACAAAACTCTGTTCAGACATTGAATGACTGACTCTTATATAGGTTTCTAGTTTTCTTTCTCTTCTAGTCTGTGCTCTATACAACATACCACATTCACCCAATCACACTGAGTGCTTCCTAACTACATTAATACACATTCACACTCTTGACATGTGGACTGAAGGAGCCAGGGATCAAACCACTAACCTTCTGACCAGTTGGTGAGCTGGTCTACCTCCTGAGCTACAGCCACCCGGTGGTAAAGATGAGTAAACCGTCACTAGGTTTTGGACAAAGTGTACACTCACAAACCTGTCAAACCTGCATTTGAAACGTTGGCTTCCATAGCAGTACAGTATTGCAACATGGCATTTGGGTCTTCTAACTGAAATAGGAAAATAGGAACATAAACAGTGCAATCATTGCCAGACCTGACCCACATCTGGATGACATACACTCTGCCATGACACCAGTCAGTTTGGAAACTGAAGGCTCTGCCTCCCATTCTACTTTTAAATACTCTAGGAACAACAAGTAGGCCTGCAGAGCGAGAGCGAAGTGCTCTAATAGGGTGATATGGTACTACAAGGTCATTAAGATAAGATGGGGCCTGATTATTTAAGACCTTGTATGTGAGGAGCAGGATTTTGATTCTGGATATAAACACTCAGTGTTGTACCTTTCTCCTGACCGTGTACATACATGAGTGATGAGTCATCACCTGATCTGTTGCCACTTATTGTGTATTTTGGCGTAGCGCAGCCTTTTCTTCTAGTTTCCTTTTAAGATTGGTTCTTGGTGGCCAACTTTCCACGAAGACATTTGTGACGTTTGTGATGTTGACTAAAGGCGCCTTCAGTGCAGGCTATTTTTAAAAGAAAGATTTCCTATAATTGGACCTACTTTCCCTGCAGACTTTTGTAAATGAAATTCTGCTGAGGGGAAATTTTTCTCTGATGAAACTGCAAACGAATGATATCTGAGAACAGGTCCTCAGGTAAAGGAAAAATATTTCAGTCTGTAGCAGGGTTTTGGTTTCCTCATGTGCAATGGATAATTAATCTAAAAAAAGTAAATCATTAATAAACAAGTTCAAGACTGATGCCTGAAAGCTGAAATTCCTGTTACAGCGTGTCTGATGTGAGGGGGATCAGGTGAGCTGCAGTGAGGTGTTGGGCGTGTCGTCAGACAGGTGTCAGAGAGAGGTGTGTTTAATGCAAACAGAGAGGAGGAGGACAGAGGAAGGTTGTTTATGCCTCAGCAGGTCTGGAGGTTTGGATCTTACAGCGATGGCTTTCTACAAAGTGATGTGTTTGGCTGCTGGGCTGATGCTCCTGACCCAAGGTAAGAGCTCTCTGCACACACCTGCATCAGGTACGACTGAGAGGGCGAAAACTCTCAGGAGCACATCGCTTCACTTTAAAGTGACACTGCAGGAAAAGGAGGACTGGTGGTTTATTTTAGCTTCATCTTTATCTTGGTGATGAAAGCTTAAACACAGATTAATCTGTTTGGTTTGGAAGCAGCTGAGAGGCTGAACTGCTCTCCATCAATCAGCGTCTGTATCACAGTTATTAGAGCTGCTTTATTTTATTTGAACTTTTAATCACTTTTTAACCTTTATTTTATTTTAATGTTTTTTTCTTTCATATCACAGTTAGTTTTTAAAAGTGCAGTGACATGGGTGATATTAATCAGCGGTAATATTAAGTTCAGAGCTGGTATTACAGCACAAACACTTTGAGTCATCTGTAAATGTCAACCAAGTATTTGGTGTCAGGGTCCTGGGTCTCCTGACCCAGCGTTTTTAGTTCTTTGTGATTTTTGTATTATTGTACTTGTGTGTAATTTATTCTATGGTTTCTAGTTTCGATCCCTTGCCCTTCATGTCTCTCTGTGTCCCCTCTGTTCTGTGTAAGCCTGTCTGCATGTTTGAGTTTCCCTCTGTGTCTTTTGGTTCATCGAGTCCTCTGCCTTACTGGTTATGTCTCTGTTTCTTAGTTGCTGTCTCCACCGTGTCAAGTTCGCGTCTCTGTGTCATACTTCCTGTTTTACTTTGAAGGTCCGTGTCTTGTGTGAATGCGTCCTGCTTTGCTTGTCTCGTCAGTCCTGATTTCTCCCAGCTGTGCTCTCCTTCTGTGTCTCATTCCCCTCGTTACTTCCCAGTGTATTTAAACCCTGTGTTTCTCTGAGTCAGTGTCGCGTTGTACCCTCAACAAGCTGTGTGTTTTGCCTCCGTGTTTCGTCTCCAGCTCAGTATTTCTGCTACAGTGTTTTAGTCCACCAGCGTTTTTGTTTGTCTTTTGGTGAGTTTAGTTTAGTAAGAGGTTTTTCCCAGCAATAAAGCTGCGCTTTAAGTTGTACTTCTGTGTCTGAGTCCTGCATTTTGGATCCACCACTCCTGCTTGCCTGCCTGCCACACAGCCGCCCATGACATTTGGACTCGAAGATTTTTCAGTTTTATTGTTTGTTCTGCGAAATAAATGTTTTTCAGCCTTAGTTGTGGTTCTAGTGAACTGTGATGCCTTTGTGCTGTACAGCGTTAACCCCGATTCTTTTGTCCCCATGATAGAACAGAAAAAACCGACTCATAGTGGGTTAAAACATTTATATTTCTTTTTATTCAATCATCTTCCAGAAGAGAGAGACCTCTGCACAGCCCAGACACCAGTTGCAGGATCTCTAACATTAGAATCATAAACTGTGTCTCATATAGGTTTTATTTTGGTACTTTACACGTCACAGTTTTGATACAAACATTGCTTATATGGCAAAGTTCCTCTTTTCTGTCTGGCTTCCTGTAGTTATTAACATACTTGTACAGCTCTACACTTCCTGTTTTCAGTCTGGGTGAGCACTTAGTTTGTGAGTCAAAAGTGGCCTTACTCTACAAACCTTCACGATTAAAGTACATAAAACAATATAATAAAAAAATAAGTGTAATGTTTGCATGCCTCAAACATTAATGATGACACCTTCAGTATTTCTCAGTTCCATTCTTTAATTCTCAGGCTTGCAGCGGCAACACAGTCTGCAGCGCTAACTTGTTCATCTACCGTTTTCTGTTGTCTCCTTTTTCTATATCCTCCTTCCGCCTTACATTCGACCTTTCAAAATAAAAGTTCTGTAAACATCACACTAAGGATATTAATTACACGACAGCCATCACAGCCTGAGGACATAAATCACCTCTCATAACATG
This sequence comes from Neolamprologus brichardi, assembly GCF_056152115.1. NCBI lineage: Eukaryota > Metazoa > Chordata > Actinopteri > Cichliformes > Cichlidae > Neolamprologus > Neolamprologus brichardi. Next base: position 24,674,366 of record NC_142107.1, read on the forward strand.
AGATTCTGATCTGTACAGCTTAGTATTCACACGAATGATTTGATTACAGCACATGTACATATTGGGTGTTTTGGGATGTGATAATGGAGTTAGAAGAGAGCTTGCAGTCACATGACGTCTTTTCTTATTGGGGTAAAGATTTTTCTTTGAAAGTATTCTCGGCTTTGTGGTTTGGAAGATACTCTCACAAATTAAACTCCAGGTTTCTGGAGATGATGCAACAATAATAAACTAGTTTCAATGTGAACTGCAGGCAAAGACATGAGACTAAAGCAGGGGTGTCAAACTCCAGGCCTCGGGGGCCGGTGTCCTGCAGGTTTTAGATCTCACCCTGGGTCAGCACACCTGAATCACATGATTAGTCCATTTTCAGGCCTCTGGAGAACTAAAGACATGTTGAGGAGGTCATTTAGCCATTTAAATCAGCTGTGTTGGATCAAGGACACATCTAAAACCTCCAGGACACCGGCCCTCGAGGCCTGGAGTTCGACACCTGTGGACTAAAGGAAGTAGTTTCACACCTTGACGTCATCTTAAGATGCTTTTATTACACATGAATGGAAGAAGTCACTCCATCAGGTATAATAATTGTAGTAAGATTTTAACAGATTGAAGTGTTGAAGAGATTAAACACAGACTTTGATTTGGTGTATTGATAGAACACCAGATAACAACAGTAACCTTACGGCACTTTGAACTGCAAAGTAAAGACCATAACGATCACTGTAGGGTCTTTAAAGTTAAAAACTAAGAGGACAAACTCTGCAGGAGAGCCAGGGTCAGGGTGCGGCAGTCACCTACCTCGACGGTTTGGCAGGGTGGGGAAGGAGATGGAAAAAAAGCAGAATGACAGACTAAAGGTGAGAGAGCACAACAATGGAACGACATGCTGCAATGCTGTGTAAACACAGCTGACGGGTTTGTAGAGCCGTTAGCATAAATCTGACATTTTTTAGTGAAGTGGTGGAGTAAAGGTTCTTGTGGCTGATTGTTACTGATTATCTATTCTGAGATGTTTTGAAAAGATGTTTGAACTCTGAATTTTTGTAGATAAATGCAAATAATCTGAGGTGTGATGACATTTTTCCTTCATGACGATAAGCAGGAAGTTGGTCGCGTCCTGAGATGGCGCCACATCTCACTATGATTGCAAAACACTGATGAGGAAGGTGAATCTCCAGAAGCAGAACAGGCTGTCTCAGTAAATATCTCAGAAAACCATTTTCTAATTAACGATGGAGTAACTATGGAGGGCGAGGACTCTGCTGGGGTCAAGCATGAAGGATAAGTTGTACAACACACAGTGTGTGTCCTGTATTTCTCTGTGTGAGAGACCAACATCGACAGCTCGTCAGTGTTTTCATCTTACTGAGTCACACAGTAAACCCCTCCTCCCTCTGAGTCTGACACACACACACACACACACACACACACACACACACACACTTTTATGTATATAAAATATATGTATATAACAGATGTACACAACAATTGCAACATTAATGGGGGTCAGTTTGGTTCTAATGATTCACTATTGCACACTCTGGTGGATGTTAGAGGAACTGCAAGTCTTGGCTTAATTTTTAACACTCTTGCTTCTAGCAAACCAGACTTTTCCACTATTATTACAGACAGTGAACTAATCACAGAAGGATGAATGAAGATTATTTGTTTTAAAATGGTTTGTTTCTGTGTTTCAGAGTCTGAGTCACAGCTGGATGGTAAGATAAAGCTTCTTTGTGTAATGATTTACTTTTATGTGTAATAAATCTTTAATTTCATACGAATATTAGTTTGTGAGTGAACTGTAGACTCCCAGGATCACTGTGTCCTCACTCAGCAGTTTGTAATGCTGAGAGTTTACAGCTCTTACAGTAATGCTCACTCTGTGTTTTAATGTCGGTCTTCAGTTTGTGGTCAGGCGCCTCTGAACACCAGGATTGTAGGAGGACAGTTGGCCCCTGTTGGCAGCTGGCCCTGGCAGGTCAGTCTGCAAAGCTTTGGGTCCCACTTCTGTGGAGGATCCCTCATTAACAGTCAGTGGGTGCTGACTGCTGCTCACTGCTTTCAAACGTGAGTAATAAGGCTGAACACTAAACAAGATTTAAAGACGCTGTGAAAGGTGCTAATCTGGGGGCTCAGGGGGGTAACAGGATAAATATTTAACAGGGTGGGAAGTCAAACTTTATATATGTTTTCTCGTCTATAACAATTGTAATAACTGTGCACTGTTTGTGTCGCTCCTGATGATCTCAGCAGTACTCCAACTGGTCTGACTGTGAATCTGGGCCGTCAGAGTCTACAGGGATCTAATCCCAATGCAGAGTCTCGGACAGTAACACAGATCATCAACCATCCAAACTACAACTCTGGTACCAACAACAACGACATCTGCCTCCTGCAGCTCTCCTCACCGGTGACTTTCAACAACTACATTTCTCCCGTCTGCCTGGCAGCTTCAAACAGCACCTTCTACAGCGGTGTTAACAGCTGGGTCACCGGCTGGGGCAGCATAAGATTTGAAGGTGGGTCATAAAGACACCTGATCGTTTTTTAATTAATCATGACTATAATCTACCATTTTAGAAATAAATCAAGCAATAAAATTCTTATGTAAGGTCAAGGTCTGTGGAGACGCATTAAAAAAACGAAAGAAACACAGAGAATTAAAATTTAACAAATGCAAAAGTTATATATATTATTATCATACACATTATGATAATAACATATGGAACAAGGAAACACACAACCATGAGTGATGATGCAACAAAAAGGAGATCTGAGGCTAAAAATACACACAAGAAAACAGGGGGGGAGGAAACACCTGGGAGAACAGCTAAAAGTAATCAAGAAAACGATTCAATGGAAGTAAAACTTCTGTCTCAGAGAAAAACCATTACCAAAATACACCAGGATGTAGCTAACAATGAATCAGACACACAACACACAAAGAGAAACACTCCAAACTAAACAAATAATATTAACAAACAGAAATACAGTAAACCACAAAAACTTTAATAATAAACCTTTACGGTAAAGAACCCTGTGACTGTGACACTTTTTCACATTTCTTTGTGTTTTACTGCCACCAACTGTCAGCCAGTGGAACAGCACAGGAGAACCCACAGCAGATAAACACGTCTTACTGTCTTTGTTTGCACATGACTGCACTTTGTTTTTAAGTTTGGTAGAGCCATCCTTTGAGTGCATTTAATCAATCACGTTTCTTTAACCTGACTTTTCTGGGGGGTCCCTTCAGTGCCCCTACCTTCTCCAGGAAACCTGATGGAGGTGGAGATTCCTGTTGTGGGAAACAGGCAGTGTAACTGTAACTATGGAGTGGGAAGAATCACTGACAACATGATCTGTGCCGGGTTACGTGATGGAGGAAAGGACTCCTGTCAGGTGATTGTTGTTACCTGTGTTTGGCACATTTTCACCTTCTACAGTTTCTTCTCCTCAGCTAACAGTAAATGTTTCTGCTCTCAAAGGGAGATTCAGGAGGTCCAATGGTGATCAAGCAGAGCGGTCGCTGGATTCAGGCGGGAGTCGTCAGTTTTGGGCAACGTTGTGCCTTGGCAAATTTTCCAGGAGTCTACGCCAGAGTATCCCAGTACCAGACCTGGATCAACAGCCAGATCTCCTCCAACCAGCCGGGCTTCATGACGTTCACGTCCATTGGGATCAACAGTGACCTCAGTGTCTCCTGCACAGGACTGCCACCAGTGCCAACCACCACCACCCCTACTACCACAACCCCTCCATCCACCACCAGCAAACGTATGTTAAGCACCAACCCTAAAACCATCACCTCTGTAGCTACCACCACAGATACCAATACAAAACCCACAAATCCTACAACAACCACCACGCCTAAAATCAGAAATGTACTGATCACTATTTTATTTGATTCCAACCAGCTGATACCGAGTTGTGTTTACTTCAGTTAACAAGTTTACTTTGTCATATAACAGTCATATTATACGACACTGGATTGAAATAAAATTTTTCACAGACAATGTAATAAATGACAAGCAGAAAACACAAAGAGAAGACACAGTCCTAAGGCCTTTTTGATTTAAGAACCTGATGAACGAAGGAAGCGAGGGGGCCTTCACAGTGGAGAAGCCGTTGTTTTTGCATCTGAGACGATCCTCTCAGCCATCACCCTGCGTTGCAGTCTTGTTGTCAGTCATGCCATTATACCATGGTGCGATGCAGTTCATCAGGATGCTCTGAGTAGTGCTTCGGTAAAAGCCTTCTAAGGAAGTGATTCCTCCTAAGGCAGCAAGGATGAGGAAGAGTTCCCCACTTACTTCAGCCTCCTGAGGAAGTGCTTGCTGTGCTGAGCCCCTTCTCGGCCAGGTGTGTGGGTTTCAGAGTCCAGGAAAGCCCTTCATTGATGTAGATGCCTGGGAATTTTGTCCTGCTGACCCTCCGATGTGGGATGTCAGCCTTTGTTAAAGCCCACAATCAACTCTTTCCTCCTGTTTATGCTAAGCTAGTAGCTAGCAGTCTCTACATCGGCTCACTAACGGTTGCACTTCTGCTCTGTAAGATGTTTCAACTGAAACTGAAACAGAGTGAAGTGCTTAGTCCTAGTAGAGAGAGAGCTTCACCATCAGTTACAGTAAGATGACTGTGTTAGAGGTTGAAGGCTGAAGTTAATAAGCAGAATCCTGGCATAGCTGCCCTTTTGTTCCAGGTGAGATAAGGTTTCTGGCAAAGAACACAAATCTTTGCTCTGATGTGACCTAGGAGAAGGCATTCGAAGCACTTCATTATGACAGACGGCAATGCCACAGACTGACAGTCGTTAAGACAGGTGTTTCCTTAGGCACTGGGTGGATTTTATGGGCTATTATTACTGAAATCTACAGCAATATGTGCGGAGTCTCTGGGATCACTGAATTTATTTTGACTTTGTCCCATGTCTAGCACATTCTGGATGTTATAGATTTAATGAAGTGATATCTCGTACCAGATGACCACAGATAAAACAGTCTAAGGGAGGAAGGTGAGGATCTTTCACAATGGAGAAGCCCTTCTTTTTGCATTGGTCCTTAAAGCTTAGCTATCGCTCAGGAGAGTTCAGTACTTGCCAAGCAGAGGGTTACTTTGCTCAATGATCAGAAGGCAGCTTCCCTAATTCACAGCCTTTTCCGGACCTCTAATATCATTCACAACTTCTGAGTCACGCATTGTGACATCACCCGAGCACCTGTCTTTGTAGCTCATTATAGAGTCAGTCTCCAGTGTTGGGAAGGTAACTTTAAAAATTTATTCCACTACAGATTACAGATTACATGCCCCAAAATGTACTTTGTAACGTATTCCGTTACATTACTCAATGAGAGTAAAGTATTCTGAATACTTTGGATTACTTAATATATTATCATGCTTTTTACAACTACATGAATGTACTATTGCTGTGAGATTTATTACTATTACTGAAGGTTACTCACCATACCAATACCAACTAGATGTTTAAATCTTAATATAAAACGAGTAACAGCAGGGTGGACATTAGGTAAGGCTGCACTTTTTGCAGCGATCTCGTATAGAAAACTAGTATGCTAATATGGTCCGCGGCTCTAAACTGTAGTAAAGGGACTTCTGGCTAATACGTCGGGTTCATGTCGGGCTCGTAGCTTTTTTTGAATAATACTTAAAAGTAAAGGTAAAGTAGGGGTGACATGGGCCGTGAGATTGAGACCCAGGCATTAGAGCCTCTTAATGTGTGTTTTGTTTGGGTTTCCACTGGTGTGGAATTACCAAAAATAAAGAGGGCATAGCCTAACATATGAAACAGGAGAAGACCGCTGTGTAATCCATTTATTTCAACAAAGTAACTGTATTCTTAGTACCACCTTTTTAAATGGTAACTGTAACGGAATACAGTTACTCATATTTTTTATTTTAAATATGTAATGCCGGTACATCTATTCCATTACTCTCCAACACCGTCAGTCTCCAACTACTGGGATTTATTTTTTCTAAGAACTTTAACTGATAGTATACACAGGCAAAAATCACATTTTCTCCAGTGATAAATGCTATTTTTTAACATTAAATAAAAATGTTTTGTTTTTTTAAAAGTGTTTCACCTCACACCCAAGTGGCTTCTTTAGCTCTAAAACCATCCTAGGATGAACTTGTGTGCTTTCATAAAGTCTAAACTTGCTGACCTGAAATGATAGTTAAAGATTTTAACATTTCTTTGTGTGTGCCTCTGGTTTTTCTCCTCAGCGGTGTTCTGTGGACAAGCTCCGAAGAATTCTGGCATTTTGGGAGGAACCTCAATGGCGACAGCTGGCTCATGGCCGTGGATGGCGAGCCTGCAGAAGAATGGAAGTCATGTGTGTGGTGGGACTCTGGTGGCCTTGGACTCAGTGCTGAGCAACGCCAACTGTTTCTCAAGGTGAGTTGCAGCTGAAGTTGAAGACTCTGATCTAACCAGAGTCTGGAACCTGACTCTGGTTCCAGACGCAGAGTCAGGTTCCAGACTACTACTCCTGACTACTCCTGACATGTTAGCTCTTTATACAGTAAAGTTACAGTGGGATAGAAATAGTAATGTTTAGGTGGTGGGGGGCCGCGAACAGTTTTCTTGTAAAACAAAGGGGGGCCCAGCAAAAAAGTTTGGGAACCAATGGGTTAGATTATGATACAACTAATAAGTGATGTCGATAAAAATTATGAACAGAATCGGTGACAAAGGGCAGCCCTGGCGGAGCCCATCACCCACCGGGAATGAGTCAGACTTATTGCCGGCAATGCGAACCAAGCTCTTGCAACGGTTGTATAGGGATCGAATGGCCCGTAGCAATGGGCCAGACACCCCATACTCCCAGAGCACCCCCCACAGGACACCCCGAGGGACACGGTCGAATGCCTTCTCCAAGTCCACAAAACACATGTAGACTGGTTGGGCAAACTCCCATGCACCCTCAAGTATCCTTGAGAGGATAAAGAGCTGGTCCAGTGTTCCACAACCAGGACGAAAACTGCATTGTTCCTCCTGTAGCCGAGGTTCGACTAATGGATGAACTCTTCTCTCCAGTACCCTGGCATAGACTTTCCCGGGGAGGATGAGGAGGATGATTCCCCTGTAGTTGGAACACACCCTCCGGTCCCCTTTCTTAAAGATGGAGACCACCACCCCAGTCTGCCAGTCAAGGGGTACTGCCACTGATCTCCATGCAACATTGAGACGTCTCAACCAAGACAGCTCTACAACATCCAGAGTCTTCAGGAACTCGGGGTGGACCTCATCCACCCCAGGGGCTCTGCCACCAAGGAGTTGTTTAACTGCCTCTGTGACCTCGCCCCCAGAGATTTGCGGGTCATCCCCTTTGTCCCCAGACTCTGCTTCCTCCTCGGAAGACGTGCCAGTGGGATTAAGGTGGTCCTTGAAGTATTCCTTCTACCGCCTGACGATTTTCTCAGTCGAAGTCAGCAGCACTCCACCCGCACTATACACAGTGCAGGTAGAATACCGCTTTCCCTTTCTGAGTCGCTTGACAGTTTGCCAGTATCTCTTCGAGGCAGTCCAAAAATCTTTTTCCTTGGCCTCTCCGAACTCCTCCCACACCCGAGTTTTTGCTTCCGCCACCGTCCACGCCGCATTCTGCTTGGCCTGTCGGTACCTATCAGCTGCCTCCAGAGTTCCACAGGCTAACTCTTTCTTCAGTTTGGTGGCTCACCTCACCTCAGGTGTCCTCCATTTAGTTCAGGGGTTACCACCACATGTGTCCTTATGGACACTCTTATGTTCGAAAAATTAGCCAGGTATAGTGTATTATACAGGTAGTGTTTTATGATGTCCTGCTCTAAGGACCACTTATACTTCTGTGTTAAATGTAGTCTGTAGGTATATCATATTTTACAGCATAACCTGATGTACACCTCCATAGAAATATGATTATGCTTTCACTCAGACTGGAATGACTGTGATTGGCTCGTTTGCTACCTTTGTTTTCTCCTATGCATTTCTGGTTACTTTTTCTTCCCAGGGCCCTTTCAAAATCTACAGGAAGAGAATCAACAAACTCCATCAAGAGCTAGTATTTCAGCAGCAACATTACCAAACAACTCAGACCCACCATACATGAGTATGAATGATAGATGCGGGCCACATGCATAGGCTACATTTTAGGCCCAAAAATAAAGAGAGCAAAAGCATAAATTAAGCACTAGTCTATACACAGTTGCTACAAATCAGCAAGCACCTTTGTATTGCACTTCCAGCCCCACTCCTCAGTTACATTTCTTTAAGTCGGTATTTCATGCTGACTTAACGTCAGCTCTGCATGGATGGCACTGATGTCAGGAATGCTCCCTTCTATATGGCTCATCTTCTCCCCAGCTTGTGTTTGCCAATTATGCTTCAAGAAAGGTGGGGAGGTTTAACACAGCCATTACAGGTTGACATAACGAGTTCAAATCTGTAGAACTTGGGTCCCATGAAGTTGAGTGTAAAGGTGTAGATCTTGTTTGAAGCTGATGAAGATTATGTTTGTGTGCTTTGTTCCTCCCACAGCTCCCCTGTAGCGTCCGAGTGGACTGTCGTGTTGGGACGTTTGAAGCTAAATGGATCCAACCCCTTTGAGGTGACGCTGAATGTGACAAATATCACTCTAAGCAACACGACCGGGACCAACATAGCCATCCTCCGTCTATCTGCCCAGCCCACCCTGACCGACTACATCCAGCCCATCTGCTTGGACAATGGGAGAACCTTCGCCGAGGGCTTGGCGTGCTGGGCGGCCGGTTGGAGTCCTGGAAGAGGAGGAGGTGAGTCAGCAACATGAAGGCTGACAGAGTTCTGCCCAGACTCTGCACCAGTCCATCTCTCAGATTACACATGTGGACCACTGCACTTACAGTTTCTTTAGTCAAACATCAGGATTTTCTTATCTTTTATGATGTTAGCTGAGGAAGTTATGCAGCAGTTTAACACCTCGGTGGTAAACTGTGGGAACTCATCATCGAGTGAGAGCATCTGTACAGACGTGTTTCCACTGCAGCAGGTAAATGACTGGATTCTTCTTCTTATAACACTGTCTGCTGACATGTTGTTTATTCTGGATCTTGCATTTAGCTGCTTATCAGAAGCAAAGCTTTAAACAAAGTTCTCTGATTTCTCCAAATGTTCAGAAACTGAATAAAACTCTTTAAAAAGGTTTAAAACTTTAGCTGGAAGATTTTAAAGTGTTTTTAGCAGCTCTGACTGATAACTGTGTACATGTAGATTTTATGTCCCGATGACCTATAGTACACTCGGGTAAAGAGAGGGGCTGAGCTGTCAACTGATCACCACCTGGTGGTGAGTTGGATCAGGTGGCGGGGGAGGACGCTGGACAGACCCGGTGCACCTAAACGCGTAGTGAGGGTGTGCTGTGAACGTCTAGCAGAGGCCTCAGTTTGCGAGATCTTCAACGCACACCTCCGGCAGAGCTTCAACAGCATTCCGAGGGAGGCGGGGGACATTGAGTCCGAATGGACCATGTTCAGATTCTCCATTGCCGAAGCTGCTGCATTGAGCTGCGGCCGCAAGGTGGTTGGTGCCTGCCGTGGTGGTAATTCCCGAACCAAATGGTGGACACCAGAGGTGAAGGGAGCCACCAGGCTGAAGAAGGAGTCCTATCGGGCTTGGTTAGCCTGTGGGACTCCGGAGGCAGCCGACAGGTATCGACAGGCCAAGCGCAATGCATCCCTGGGCAGTGGCTGAAGCAAAAACTCGGGTGTGGGAGGAGTTCGGAGAGGCCATGGAAAAAGACTTTCGGACTGCCTCGAAGAGATTCTGGCAAACCGTCAGGCGTCTCAGGAGGGGAAAGCGGTGCTCTACCTGCACTGTGTATAGTGCTGGCGGAGTGCTGCTGACGTCGACTGAGAAAATTGTCAGGCAGTGGAAGGAATACTTCGAGGAGCTCCTTAATCCCACTGACACGTCTTTCGAGGAGGAAGCAGATTCTGGGAATTAGGGGAATGACCCGCCAATTTCCGGGTCGAGGTCACCGAGGCAGTTAAACAACTCCTTGGTGGCAGAGCCCCTGGTGTTGATGAGGTCCGCCCCGAGTTCCTGAAGGCTCTGGACGTTGTAGGGCTGTCCTGGTTGACACGCCTCTGCAATGTTGCGTGGAGATCAGGGGCAGTACCCGTGGACTGGCAGACCGGGGTGGTGGTCCCCATGTTTAAGAAGGGGGACCGGAGGGTGTGTTCCAACTACAGGGGGATCACACTCCTCAGCCTCCCTGGGAAAGTCTATGCCAGGGTGCTAGAAAGGAGAGTTCATCCGCTAGTCGAACTAGTCAGAGTAGAGCCGCTGCTGCTCCACATCGAAAGGAGCCAGCTGAGGTGGTTCGGGCATCTGACAAGGATGCCCCCTGGGCGCCTCCTGGGTGAGGTGTTCCAGGCATGTCCCACCGGGAGGAGGCCCCGGTGCAGACCCAGGACACGCTGGAGAGATTATATCTCTCGGCTGGCCTGGGAACACCTTGGTGTTCCCCCGGATAAGCTGGAGGAGGTGGCTGGGGAGAGGGAGGTCTGGGCCTCTTTGCTTAGGCTACTGCCCTGCGACCTGGCCTCGGATAAAGCGGATGAAGATGGATGGATGGATGACCTATAGTTTAGAAAATACATAAATTAGGTGCCCATTTCAATATGGAAGCTGAGTGGTCAGATTTGAAGAGCCCCTTCAAAACAAAATGAATCCTGAAATGCTCCGACTAGGGCAATACGAGGAAAATATAATATTGTGATATTTTTTGGCTATATTGTGAAACACGATAAATGTAATATGTCTTGAGGCCAAGCGCCCCAGTACCGGGAGCAAAGGGGCTTAGCTACAGTTTAAACCTCTGTGCAGTCAAGTTTCCTTATATAAGTATTGGCATGTGTGTATCCACAGAAACCTCTGAATCTTAGCTACAACCACCAATTGATAATATTAATGATCCATTCACAGCGTGTGGGAGAAACAAAAACTCACAGTGAATTATGTGCAGACGGCTTAATATTTCCATTGCAACCTATACTCGATGGTTACGATTAACCATCGTATGTAGAATATTATAATATAATAATAATAATAATAATCTAATATAAAATATAAGATTATAATAATAACTGACCCTTTCCGTCTTTCAGGGTGTTTCTGGCGGCCCGCTGATGTGCAAGCAGAGCGGCTCTTGGTTCCAGGCGGTCGTGTTAACAGCTCCAAGCTCCTCCGCCAGGGGGAGACGAAGCTCAGTCATGATCTTCACCAGACTGAGCACCTTTGATGCCTTCCTGACGAAGACGCTGGGGACCCGCTTGTCTCCAGACCCCAGCACCACCACAACTACCTCACGCCCCGTATCACAAAGCAGTGGGGGTCCTCCTGCTCACTCCTTCATCCTTGTCTTCTTCCAACTCGTCAGCCTCGCCTTTTGTCTCCAGCTCTTCCTGTAGAGAGTCTGACTTGATCGACATGATGTGATGGACACAAATGAATGTGAACAAGCTTCGACTCTAAGACTTTACAGGCTTAAAGCCGTGTATGCTAATCTTTGACTTGATTCTGCCTCAATCGGTTATCTAGAGCTCAGTGGTGACGTTTGGGCGGGTTTACTGTCAACTAAGGGTGACTTTAGTGTACCACTGCCAAGAAAATTAAGCTAGTTGTGTAATGTGTGCCATATCATTTTTGAGGCGCAGCATTTTTATCATGAATTCTGACTCATAGTGTGTACTGTACACTTGTTTATGATTATATGCGTACCAGACTTGACAAGATGTTTGCCAGACGAAACTAAACTTTGGTATAAAAATGAAGAATTCCTTTAAACTTGCACTGAACATGAAAATTTATCCCAGCAGTTCATTATCTGCACTTGTTACACACATATCTATATTTTTGAGGTAGTAATGGTGAATGGTGTACAATCTTTATTTTATAATTTCTAAATCTTTCATTCATTTTCAGGAGTATTGTGTAATTCTAATAAAATTGTAACACAAATACTGCTAATAGCATATCCTGCAGTCATAATTATTCTGATTTAAAGAAACGTGTTTTGGAGCTCTCAGGAGCAGGATGATGATCAGGCTGTTCCTCGTCTACCTCGTGTCTGGGCCACAATGCTAAGTACTCAAACTATTGAACTGCAGTGGAAAACAAATGTGTAATTTGAAGGAAAAACAATAAATATCCAGTAAATGCAAAAAAAAAAAATATATATATATATAACCCTCTGTCTTTCTTTGTTTTCGATACATATATTCATTGTGGGATTTATTTATTTTATTTTATTTTTTTTTCTGGGGAAAACCTGGTCTTGTTAGCAGACATGGCATCCATCCCACTTTGGATGGCACAGCTCTCATTTCTAGAAATCTGGTCAGACCTGTTAAACCCTCAAAAACATGATTGTCCAGAGTTGGGACCAGGAAGCAGAGTTGCAGTCTTACATGCCTCTACTCCACTCCGTCTTATTAATCAACCACAGACACTGACAGTGTGATATAGAGGCTGTGTGTAGGCAGTAGTTGTAGCAAGGAGGACCAAAAAGTACAGACTCAGAACAAAGATTATTTCTAAATCACAAAACAGAAAACTAAACTGGCAGAAGGCCAAACCACACAGCAGGGGATGATGGTAGATCACGACACGGACAGATGAAAACAGGGCTTATATACACAGAGGGAGCCATCAGGAAATGAGAGACAGGAGGGGAACACAGCTGGGGCAAACCAGGGCTGACGAGACAAAGGAAGCAAAACCAGAAACATTAACATGAGACACAGACTTTCAAAGTAAAACATAACACAGAGACGTGGACTTGACACAGGAATACAGAGGACAGGGGAAACAGCAACTATGGATCACAGACAGAGAACCAGAACACTAAAACTCTAACAAAACCCACACAGAGAACCTAAACTAAGAATAATCCTATAACCCATAACACAAAGATAGAATATAATGAAATAACCAAAATCAAAGAACCAAAAACACAAAACATGGGTCGACAACCCAGACAGAGTTTGTATCCATCTCAGTTGGTATCTGGGTCATTCTATCACAAATCAACCAAGTATTGAATATTTATAATGTGAAATTTTTGCTTCATATAATCAAATACTTTTCAAGAAATCCATATACGTTTTTAAAATAGTCCAGTGACCCACTTTCCGTCCTGTTGTTCACATATAGAAATCTGAGTTTATGTTTGAACATAATTATCTCCAAAACTGTTACAGATAAAAACCTGAACATGAAAATGTTATTTCTTCATCTTTGTCACTCAGTTTCTTGTTACACTGATAAGCACACACTCATCCCCCTCCCTTTCCAAACGCCTTCGATGCTTGTTCCCTGCGGGGGAACACGGTGGGTCTGAGCCCGCGCTGGAATGGTAGCGCTGTGCAGGGCAGCTGCTGTGTTCGCCTCGGATTACTCCTCACCCCCCACCCAATCCTGTGGCTTGTCATGTCTTTCACGATGTTGTACTGTGGACATTTATGTGCTTTTTTGTGCAGAGGAGTTTTTTTGTTTCCTGTTCTCATGCTGTCCTACCATGGAAGCACAGCATGAGTAGAGGTCTCTTTTTTTCCTCTTGTACTTTCCCATTGTAGTGCATATTTCACTGTTTTTCTGTAACGCTACCGATCTCCGACTTGTATCCCCTATTTCACTGCAGGGCAACCTGCATGTGGCGAATAAAGCTTTGATTGATTGATTGATTGATTGATTGAAAGTATTCTACATGCTGTATTTTGCAGTGTTGTATAATTCAACTATGTTTCAGTCATTTATTTTAATTGTCTTTTGAAATGTTAATTTTTTAAATAATGTGTTCTCAAATGTGGGACTTTACACGAGTGCTGGATTCTTTTTTTCTTATTTAAATAGCCAATAGTAAAATCTCAGGCTTTTATCTTTAACACACTTTGAGATATTAATGTTCAAATATTAACGCAAGGTACAAAAAAAGCTTCAGGAAATGGCTGTGTGGCAGGCAGAGAAGGAAACCAAAAACACTAAAAGAGATAAACAGGGGACCCAGAGCAGAGACAAAATGATAGCTATTGGCACAACAGCAAACAAGTCAGTTCAGAGAGCTCACCAGGTCACAGGGTAAAACAGACGACACGCTCTTCAGGGTATTAAATCCCGTTCTTTTAATTCTTCGGCCATGAAAGACTCAAGGCTCAAAGTGGTCAAACTCGAAAAATGATCTTTATTTTACATTCCCGGGAACGGAGACCTGAACACACGAACACACAAGCTCAGGTCTGAAGCACAAACAGGAAGCCTAGTTATTTATATACTTCCTCTAGACGTCACAGACACACAAGAATCTGCTTAGTTTCACTTTCTGGCTGCAGCTCCTATTTTCTCTGCAAAAGCATGCAGTTTCCTGGCAGTACTTTTTAGCGCAGACTGTACTCAGAGTTGGGACTCTCTTATACATAAAACAATATAATCATCAAATAAGCATTCAGATTATATATTTAAATCCCAACAAGGGACAGACTGGCAGGCCAGAAACTGGCAACAGTGAAGGCGATGGCTTAGCTGAGGTCAGATGTCGGTGGAGGCGATGAGACACCTCAGGTAAAAGATGCCCATCAAGGTTTGCTGTACTGTGCAGTCTGCACGCCTTGGTTCTGACGAGTGCTTGTTTGTGTTACAGCTGCCTTCCCAACAGCTTGAACCAGTCTGATGACTCTTGTTTCTGAAACACTCAGCCCGTCTGGCACCACGACTAATATCATTACACAGGAATGTTGACAGGTGAGATTCACCTGAGGATGTTCTGCCATTGTTCTTCCTGTACAGGTCAGCTGAAGGTCTCATAGTGATCTGGGACTTTCACAAAATGAAATGTCTCATGGAGGGGGGAGTCAGAGAGGCTAAGATGGTCTGAGAGGAGGAGGGAGGGGGGGATATACCGGACAGAGGGCGATGAAGATGGAGCCGCCAGGTAGGAGGAGAAGAGATAGACGTGAGCAAAGAATCTTGGATGATGCTGGGATAGGAGAACAGGAGGAGGTGGAGGCAGATGATCTGCTGTGGTGACCTCTAAAGGGAGCAGGTGGAAGAAGACAACAAGTTTTATAGTTTATGGGTTTATGACCAGTGACTTTGCTCACATGCGGGGTCCCTCAAGAGTCCAATCTTGTCCACCTCTTTTTTTTCCTCTTAGAAGTACAGGACATGCTTATGCTCCATCCATCTTATCCTTTTCAGGGTGACAGGAGCCTATCCCAGGGCTCCATGGTACACCTGGACAGGTCGCAGGCTGTTGCAGGACTAACACACAGAGACAGACAACCATTCACACTCACATCTATGGGCAATGTAGAGTTACCAATTACAGCTTTGATTCACATGTCAGTCTAAAACAGCATCAGTGTTGAGAGTCTGGCTAACACAACTTTTAATACTCCTTTTCTAAAAATCGATACGTTATCTTAAAATCCTGAAAGAGCCTCAGTTGTGCCAAAAGCCTGATTTAATGAGCAATCATTTTGGTACATTGATGAACAGTTAGCTTACATCGTATTTCTGATTGTGCTGCTGAATAGTACTGAGCTTCTCAATCCGTGCGTAACTCTACGCAGGAGGTCCATCAGGTTACTGGGAATAGAAAAGATTGTGTGTTTTTTTGTTGAAGTGAAATCATGATTCCTCTTATTCCAGGTCACCCCTCTCACGTCGCCCACATTGGCTTCTTTGCTTTTTCACTGTGTCTGATGTGAGGAAAATCAGGTGAGCTGCAATGTTGGGCGTGTCGTCAGACAGGTGTTGGTGTGGGATGCACCGCAGACAGAAAGGAGGAGGAGAGAGGAAGGTTATTTATGCCTCAGCAGGTCTGGAGGTTTGGATCTTACAGCGATGGCTTTCTACAAAGTGATGTGTTTGGCTGCTGGGCTGATGCTCCTGACCCAAGGTAAGAGCTCTCTGCACACACCTGCATCAGGTACGACTCAGAGGGCGAAAACACTCAGGAGCACATCGCTTCACTTTAAAGTGACACTGCAGGAAGTAACGCAGCAGGAAAAGGAGGACTGGTGGTTTATTTCAGCTTCACAGATAAATGTGATGATCTGTTTGGTTTGGAAGCAGCTGAAAGGTTTTAACTTTTGTTGGTTTATTCAGTCAGCTTTGATTGACACACATGATTTATTCACGAGGATCTATATATTTAAGGGGAAAGCTGGCTGTCTTATTTCTTTAATTCAGTCATTCATGGGATTATTAGCTGCAGCTTAACCGGCTGAGACGTGTCTAAAAGATGTTTGATCTCTGAGCTTTGGAGACGTTTTTTAAATGAAAAGTGTGACGGCGATGCGTAGCAGTTTGTTGTGCCAGTTAAAGATGTGAAAACAGGTTTCATTCGTCATAGCTCAGTGCAGGAAGTGCGTTAGATTCTGAGAAGGTGAATCAGAAATATGAGGAAAAATACCGTGTGTGCAGCCCAGACCAACACACACACCCACACACACACACACATCAGAAAACTCTTTCGAGACAAACAGCACGATAACAATCCTCTCAGAAATGGAGGTAAAACCAGTCTATGGAACAAAAACAATAACACTGTAAAAGGTAACCCTGCACACACACACACACACACACACACACACACACACACACACACACACACACACACACACACACACACACACACACACATACAAAAACTACCTACAAAGACTGTCTAAGGAGCTTGGAAAGAAAAGCGTCTGGACTTCTTTAAGTTGCTTGAAGACGTTTCACCTTCATCCGAGAAGCTTCTTCAGTTCTAAGGTCAAATGGTGGAGAGTCCCAGATATAAACCTAGTGGGAGTTTCCCCCCACAGAGGGACAAAAGGACCCCCTGATGATCCTCTAATCGCCTGAGCCAAGGTATAAAAACGGGTGTGGGTCACAATCAGCCAGGGTTTCGGGTGAGCTCATTGTGAAACCTGGCCCCACCCTATCATGTGATTTCCTGAGGTCAGATGGCCCAGGATGTGAGTGGGCGTTAAGGCGTCTGGGGACGCTCCCACTGGTAGAGGATCATCAGGGGGTCCTTTGTCCCTCTGTGGGGGGAAACTCCCACTGGGTTTAAATCTGGGACTCCCCACCATTTGACCTTAGAACTGAAGAAGCTTCTCGGATGAAGGTGAAACGTCTTCAAGCAACTTAAAGAAGTCTAGACGCTTTTCTTTCCAAGCTCCTTTGACTACGATGACCTGGATGACTGAGAACCTTCACAGACATACCTACAAAGATTGTGTTTAACAGATGGATGAAGCTACCCATTGACTGCTTTGCTCGGTCAATGGTTAGTTGGAATTATTGGAATGGAGTCCGGTGGGTGCCGTCATCCGTCTGTTAATGAAGAAATACCACCGATGTAAAACTAATAGAATAAACAACACATACAGTACATATAAATATATATGAAGATGTATACAAGTTGAAAATTTCCCAAAATACATTAAATTAATTAACAGGTGGCAGCATAAACAAAGCTGGTCACATAATCAAGATTCTCCAACATGGGGACTGACTCACTGCTACAGCCACTACTGGAGCTTCTGCTGGATGCTTATAGCTAACCACAGACGATCAACTTTCCCACTATTATTAACGACAGTGAACTAACCAAACTAAATTGAGATTTTTAGTTTTAAAATGGTTTGTTTTCTGTGTTTCAGAGTCTGAGTCACAGCTGGATGGTAAGATAAAGCTTCTTTGTGTAATGATTTACTTTTATGTGTAATAAATCTTTTGTTTCATATGAATATTAGTTTGTGAGTGAACTGTAGACTCCCAGGATCACTGTGTCCTCACTCAGCAGTTTGTAATGCTGAGAGTTTACAGCTCGTACAGTAATGCTCACTCTGTGTTTTAATGTCTGTCTTCAGTTTGTGGTAAGGCGTCTCTGAACACCAGGATTGTAGGAGGACAGGTGGCCCCCGATGGCAGCTGGCCCTGGCAGGTCAGTCTGCAAAGATCTGGGTTCCACTTCTGTGGAGGATCCCTCATTAACAGTCAGTGGGTGCTGACTGCTGCTCACTGCTTTCAAACGTGAGTAATGAGGCTGAAGCTGAACACTAAACAAGATTTAAAGACACTGTGAAGTCAAACTTTATATATGTTTTCTCGTCTATAACAATTGTAACAACTGTGCACTGTTCGTGTCTCTCCTGATGATCTCAGCAGTACTCCAACCGGTCTGACTGTGAATCTGGGCCTTCAGAGTCTACAGGGATCTAATCCCAATGCAGTGTCTCGGACAGTAACACAGATCATCAACCATCCAAACTACAACTCTCGTACCATTGACAACGACATCTGCCTCCTGCAGCTCTCCTCACCGGTGACTTTCAACAACTACATTTCTCCCGTCTGCCTGGCAGCTTCAGACAGCATCTTCTACAGCGGTGTTAACAGCTGGGTCACCGGCTGGGGCGATATAGGAAGGGGAGGTGGGTCACTGGTTAGAACAGATTAATATTGTCAAGGATGACAGGAAACAAACAGCTTCTCCAAAGTATCTATAAAGGAGGCCTTTGTCTGCTTATTTTATGATTCTGTTGCTGAAGAGAAGCCTAAATGTTTCAGAAACTATGATTTATGAATTTATAGAAAAGACACCAAATTTCTGAGCCAACCTCAAAGGAAATGTTTGTAAAAAAGAAACTGGCCTCATGTAGTTTCGTTTTTGATGATAAACCTGTGCACGTGGAGGAGAAACAGACTTTATAAACACTAAAAGAAACATGGACTGAAATATTTGGGAAATGTCTGCAGCATCAAAGATAGAGATACGAACAGAACATCAAAAACACTTTAAAAAAACTGATTGTGCTTTTTTTTTTTTACTTTTAATCAGATTTGTCTGGTGGTTCAATATATACAGCTTTCTGTCATGTGACCACTGAAAGTGGGAAATCCTTTGAGGTAAAACTTAGTCACCACCAGAATAAATGCCTGGAAGTGGAACGATGCTTTGTTTACTGTTCTGGTTTGTACCTTTAATCTGTCACACGCTGTTTATTAAACAGATTTTGTTTTTTACCCTTTCAGTGCCTCTTCCTTCTCCACAAAACCTGATGGAGGTGCAGGTTCCTGTTGTGGGAAACAGGCAGTGTAAATGTGACTATGGAGTGGGAAGAATCACTGACAACATGATCTGTGCCGGGTTAAGTGCAGGAGGAAAGGACTCCTGTCAGGTGATTGTTGTTACCTGTGTTTGGCACATTTTCACCTTCGACAGTTTCTTCTCCTCAGCTAACAGTAAATGTTTCTGCTCTCAAAGGGAGATTCAGGAGGTCCAATGGTGATCAAGCAGAGCGGTCGCTGGATTCAGGCGGGAGTCGTCAGTTTTGGGGACGGTTGTGCCAGGCCGAATTTTCCAGGAGTCTACGCCAGAGTATCCCAGTACCAGACCTGGATCAACAGCCAGATCTCCTCCAACCAGCCGGGCTTCATGACGTTCACGTCCACTGGGACCAACAGTGACCTCAGTGTCACCTGCACAGGACTGCCACCAGTGCCAACCACCACCCCTACAACTTCCACCAACACCACCACCCCTACTACTACCAATCATCCAACAACCACAACCCCCCCAGCAACCCCCACCACACCTACAAACACAATACTTCCAACAACCACCAATCATCCAGCAACCCCCACCACACCTACGAACACAATACTTCCAACAACCACCAATCATCCAGCAACCCCCACCACACCGACGAACACAATACTTCCATCACCCACCAATCATCCAGCAACCCCCACCACACCGACGAACACAATACTTCCATCACCCACCAATCATCCAGCAACCCCCACCACACCGACGAACACAATACTTCCATCACCCACCAATCATCCAGCAACCCCCACCACACCGACGAACACAATACTTCCATCACCCACCAATCATCCAGCAACCCCCACCACACCTACGAACACAATACTTCCAACAACCACCAATCATCCAGCAACCCCCACCACACCTACGAACACAATACTTCCAACAACCACCAATCATCCAGAAACCCCCACCACACCTACAAACACAATACTTCCATCACCCACCAATCATCCAGCAACCCCCACCACACCGACGAACACAATACTTCCATCACCCACCAATCATCCAGCAACCCCCACCACACCTACGAACACAATACTTCCAACAACCACCAATCATCCAGCAACCCCCACCACACCTACGAACACAATACTTCCAACAACCACCAATCATCCAGAAACCCCCACCACACCTACAAACACAATACTTCCAACAACCACCAATCATCCAGCAACCCCCACCACACCGACGAACACAATACTTCCATCACCTACCAATCATCCAGCAACCCCCACCACACCGACGAACACAATACTTCCATCACCCACCAATCATCCAGCAACCCCCACCACACCGACGAACACAATACTTCCATCACCCACCAATCATCCAGCAACCCCCACCACACCGACGAACACAATACTTCCATCACCCACCAATCATCCAGCAACCCCCACCACACCGACGAACACAATACTTCCAACAACCACCAATCATCCAGCAACCCCCACCACACCTACGAACACAATACTTCCAACAACCACCAATCATCCAGCAACCCCCACCACACCGACGAACACAATACTTCCATCACCCACCAATCATCCAGCAACCCCCACCACACCGACGAACACAATACTTCCATCACCCACCAATCATCCAGCAACCCCCACCACACCGACGAACACAATACTTCCATCACCCACCAATCATCCAGCAACCCCCACCACACCGACGAACACAATACTTCCATCACCCACCAATCATCCAGCAACCCCCACCACACCGACGAACACAATACTTCCATCACCCACCAATCATCCAGCAACCCCCACCACACCTACGAACACAATACTTCCAACAACCACCAATCATCCAGCAACCCCCACCACACCTACGAACACAATACTTCCAACAACCACCAATCATCCAGCAACCCCCACCACACCTACAAACACAATACTTCCAACAACCACGCTGCATCCGACCACTGCCCAACGTGAGGACCCATCATGACAATACTTTATTAAAGAAAACATTCTAACATTGAGTCTATTATACACTACACGAACTTGAACTGATGGGTTCATGTGGTTAAACTTTTTAAGATTTCTTTGTGTTTGCCTCTGGTTTTGTCCTCAGCTGTAGTCTGTGGACAAGCTCCGAGGAATTCATACATTTTCGGGGGAACCTTGCTTGCGTCAGTGGGCTCGTGGCCGTGGATGGCGAGCCTGCAGAAAAATGGAAATCACGTGTGCGGTGGGACTCTGGTAGCCTTGGACTCTGTGCTGAGTGACGCCAGCTGTTTCTCAAGGTGAGTTGGAGCTGTAGTTTGGCCGGATGATCATACAGTTCATCTGCCTCGGACTAGGAAATATTCAGTAAATCCGAAGGCTGTTTAGATTTTTCAGTCATGATGGCACTCTGGCCCTAATAGGCCACATTTTTTTCTGTGGTGTACTTCATTTCCTGTTAATTTAATTCTTTAAACTGCATAGATGGTTGGAGGTATCATGGTGTACATTTATAAAAGACGACCCCAGTACCTTGGTGAGGCGTGTAATAGGACACACATTAAGAAGTTGCACTAATAATAACACGTACTTGGACTGCCTGGGGTTGAAAGTCTCCATAAATGCACCTTTTTTCGGCGGGTATGGTTTATGTGAGTATAACGCCTATTTTGAGCGATAAAAAAAATAATAACATATAATTTTATTTTTATATTTCAAGATCACAATAATCTTCCAATTTAGAACTAGAAGTTAAAAAGAACTAACACAAATAAAATACACTTCAGTTAAATACTTTTAATTTTTTTCCAAACGTGCAGCCACAGTACTAGGACTAAAAAGCCGCATGCAGTTGCTGACCCCTGACCTAGAAACTGTAAGACATGGCGTAAATCTTTTCCAGACTGAACACGTCCCCATTCTTACAACTGATTCAGCGTGTTGTGGTCCATTTCATGGCAGCATTTTCTGGAGACTTATTTCTCAATCAAACTCAAAGAGAGAAACTTTATAGCTAACCGGTGTTTTGCCAGTGGTTACGGTGGATCGGCAAGCCACACTGTAACCCCTCCCAGCCTTGTTCCTGATGTCACGCCTGTGGTCATGGATGCTGCTCTGCATGGAGTTTGTCTAGTTAAATATATACCTCTTTAATTAGAATCAGGCCTGAATGTCACCAGGTTCAAGTGTGTAAAACTTGGGTCACATGAAGTTGAGTGTAAAGGTGTAGATTTTGTTTGAAGCTGATGAAGATTATGTTTGTGTCCTTTGTTCCTCCCACAGCTCCCCTGTAGCGTCCGAGTGGACTGTCGTGTTGGGACGTCTGAAGCTAAATGGATCCAACCCCTTTGAGGTGACGCTGAATGTGACAAATATCACTCTGAGCAACACGACCGGGACCAACATAGCCCTCCTCCATCTATCTGCCCAGCCCACCCTGACCGACTACATCCAGCCCATCTGCTTGGACAACGGGAGAACCTTCGCCGAGGGCTTGGCGTGCTGGGCGGCCGGTTGGAGTCCTGGAAGAGGAGGAGGTGAGTCAGCAACATGAAGGCTGACAGAGTTCTGCCCAGACTCTGCACCAGTCCATCTCTCAGATTACACATGTGGACCACTGCACTTACAGTTTCTTTAGTCAAACATCAGGATTTTCTTATCTTTCATGATGTTAGCTGAGGAAGTTATGCAGCAGTTTCAGACCTCGGTGGTAAACTGTGGGAACTCATCATCGAGTGAGAGCATCTGTACAGGCGTGTTTGCACTGCAGCAGGTAAATGACTGGATTCTTCTTCTTATAACACTGTCTGCTGACATGTTGTTTATTCTGGATCTTGGATTTAGCTGCTTATCACAGTCACAAGATGAATTTGGATAGTTCATCATTTTAAGTTTCCAGAGTGCTTACACTCTTCAGAAACATGTAAGAAGTTCCAGCTTTTGAAATTTCAGTTTTCATTTTTGGCCAGTTAGATTTCATTTAAGAGTGTCTCTGTATCTTTGTTTTAAACCTTTAAAAGAACATTATTAGAGGGAAAAACATGGCAACCAAATAATATTAGATGTGATTTTCTGATTTTAAATTGAATTCCCGTCTCTCTGTTCAGGGTGATTCTGGCGGCCCGCTGATGTGTAAGCAGGGCAGCTCTTGGTTCCAGGCGGTCGTGTTAACAGCTCCAAGCCCCTCTGCCAGGAGAAGACGAAGCTCAGTTATGACCTTCACCAGAGTGAGCTCCTTTGACTCCTTCCTGACGGAGACGCTGGGGACACTCTTGTCTCCAGCCTCCAACACCACCATCACTAACCCAACCAATGTCTCCCTCACCACCACTGCCAGCAGTACCTTCATCAACACCACGGCCACCACAACTTGCTCGAATAGTTTGTTTGACAGCAGCGAGGGTCGTCCTGCTCACTCCTTCATCTTTGTCTTCATCCATCTCCTCAGCCTCGCCTTTTGTCTCCAGCTCTGCCTTTAGAGAACCCAAACTTGATTCACATGATGTGATGGACACAGATGAATGTGAACAACTGAGAAAGTCAACAACTTGACTTTGAGACTTTACAGGCTTAAAGCTTTGTCTGCTTTGAGTTTATTCTTAACTGGTTATCTAAGAGTTCAGTGGTGAAGCTGTGGAGGATCAAATTGGACGTGCAATTCTACTTGATGAATTATCATCACAAACATCTGAACCACCTGATGGAGAGACCGACTACAAATCCCAGAGCGCACTGGAGTGCCAACATCCAATCAAAGAGCCGATGGTGATATTTTTCTTTTTTGTTCTATTGATTACAATGAAAATATTTTTTTCAAGTATGCAAATGTTTTGTGTGCACTATGACCCATTCATGGTGATGAATACAGGCTCACACGGTGCAGTCTGGACTCAGATGGCACCGGTGTGCTTAGCTTGCCGTCCTCGTCGTTTTTTACCCTCCCTTTTCCCTTTACCTTCACTTATGGACTTTGGCACTGTTTTTTATTTTTTTTCTTCTAGTTGTATGTTCATCTAGTGGTTGTGCACTGATTACATATGACAGGCAAACACTTTTAAATCTAAGTTCTTTCCATTCGTTTTGGGCCGACCCCTGCTGGAGTGTGGGCAGCGCTAATCTACCACAACTGGATTTGTCCTTCAGCTTCTCCTACCTACCGCTCCCTAATCTCCACAAGAAACGCTACAGGAAGTGGGGAAGAAGAAGTGGCTGTCAAGTCCGTCTCAGAGCCAGAATTACGGACCATGTACATGCTAACATGGGCACTCCATCATGGATGTTCAAGGCTTGGGAAATTTTTGTAGCCTAAGCCTGCTTTAAATTTCTCAATAACTTTATCCCTGACCTGTCTGGTGTGTTCTTTGGACTTCATGGTGTTGTTGCTCCCAATATTGTCTTAGACAACCTCTGAGGCCGTCACAGAGCAGCTGTATTTGTACTGACATTAGATTACACACAGGTGCACTCTATCTAGTCATTAGCACTCATCAGGCAACGTCTATGGGCAACTGACTGCACTCAGATGAAAGGGGGCTGAATAATTACGCACACCCCACTTTGCAGTTATTTATTTGTACAAAATGTTTGGAATCATGTATGATTTTCGTTCCCCTTCTCACGTGTTCACCACCCTGTGTTGGTCTTTCACGTGGAAGTCCAATAAAATTGATTCATGTTTGTGGCTGTAATGTGACAAAATGTGGGAAAGTTCAAGGGGGCCGAATACTTTTGCAAGCCACTGTATGTTCTTGGCAGCGGTCTTCAAATGTGGTTTTGCGACGCTGAGACCCCGCTTTACGAAAGGAGTGAGCAATCGGAAGAATTTTGAAAAAATAGATGCTAACCCGCACCCAGAAATAAGCGGAGCACCTGAAAACCCGGGCATGCCATTACCAGCCTGAAATTCGTAATATTTTATGAATCTATTATTATCCATTTTGTTTATGAATTACGACAGATCCTCGATAGGCCGGAAATGTAGCTTAACTATTGTTTTATTGTAGGTAAAGTTCACAGTTTCGTTCTGATCTGTTTTGATTTCAATATGAATATTTTCGATATGGTTCCGACACTGGTATGTAATCTGGTTTGTTAAAACTCAGTGTAACGACATCAAGTACCCTGTATTTTGACAGCACGCAGCAGAAGCAAATAGATGTCACCAACAAGCTATGGCGTCACAATGTCAGAATAACAAAAGAAATGGTAACAGCCAGCCGTTATATCCGCGGGATACAGGGCAAACTTGCGCTCGAATCTTAACCAGACCCCTAGTGTGACACCAAGCATATATGCAAGGGGGAGGGATAAACTCTGAGATGATATATTCCACCAGATGTGAATTCAGACTTTTTCTGAATTGGGTTATATTTGAGAAAAATATCAAATTCAATACGTCGAAGGCAGGCATCATCAATCTGTGATCTCAACATGTTAGGATCCTCATAAAAACCATAAAAAAATATTTTTTGCTTATCAACATCAGCGGGCTTCTGCTCTGCATCACTCTTTTTCCTCCATTCAAAGTATGCCATATCATTTGGAAGATTGAACCATGTATAGGGATAGGAAATTTTAGTGACAGCCACCTCCCAGGCCCCATCGAGATGGAGATACTGGGCGAGATCCTCACGGAAACTGCTACTCGTGTTATTTTTAAATACATTTAGGCTAGCGTTTGAAGGTAGTGTTACGTAAAAGCCTTGAGACCTGAGAGTCATGTCACCAGCATGAAATGAGGTGGAAGTTTTTTATTTTAGGTTTTTAAGGTCACTGGCTTTAATCCAGCTATTAAACTTTTCAGGCCAGTTTCCCCATTTGACAGGAAATACATTTGCCCCCTCTGTTTACGTTTGGTCAGAATGTTCTCTATATGATACAGCTTACCCACAACCACATTGATTTTTCTGTGGCTCATGCTCGTAAAAACTACCGATAATTAGTTCCCCATCGTAATCTTTGATTTTATAAACTGGAGGATCCCTAGGTATGCATTGGTCTATAGTGAATATTACATCCGTGAAAGTCTGTTCATAGCATTTATCAAACACACCTCTAACTTGAGACAATCTCACGTGATCTCCCTTTTTAAATTTCATGAGCTTATTTCTGGAACAAATAGAAAAAGTGCCATACATTCGGCGCCAGCTGCAGTCTCAAGGCTGGAGCCGAACAACAACACCCTGATAACGACTGTTTAGTCTGTTCCTTCCCATTCCATGCAAGGCCACCTGGGTTGGCTGGAAGACTGTTTACTTAGCCTGGCAGGGCGAAGTACACTTTCTCAGCTGAACTATGGACACGCACACACATACACATACACTGATATGCACACACCCATCCCCCCTACCTTTCCAAACGCCTTCGATGCTTGTTCCCTCCTGGGAACACGGCGGGTCTGAGCCCGCGCTGGAATGGTAGCGCTGGGCAGGATGGCTGCTGTGTTTGCTTCGGATTACTCCTCACCCCCCACCCGACCCTGTGGCTTGTCATGTGTTCCATGATGTTGTGCTGTGGACATTTATGTGCTTTTTTGTGCAGAGGAGTTTTTTTGTTTCCTGTTCTCATGCTGTCCTCCCAGGAGCCCAGCATGAGTAGAGGTCTCTTTTTTCCTCTTGTGCTTTCCCATTGTAGTGTATATTTCAGTGTTTTTCTGTAACGCTACCGATCTCCGACCTGTATCCCCATGTGATGGCTGTGTTGTGTATAAGGGGGGTGGGGGGGTGGGGGGTACTATTTCACTGCAGGGCAACCTGCACGTGGCGAATAAAGCCTTGAATGATTGATTGATTGACTGATTGATTGATTGATTAAATACTAGCGGTGTGTTCTCTCAATGTACTTGACTGGGGGAAGGATGATAACTGGTAACAGCCACATATCTCCAAGTATTTACAGCCGTGAAATATCTGCTCAATGGGTTTAAGCGAGGCGGTGGACCCTGAAGACTCAGGGTCCAAGTGTCTGGTTTGGAGATTCCCGGGGGAGACTCGCGAGGCCCGAGTATGAGTTCCATCCTTGAGGGGATGACGGTGGCGGGGTCGCTGGAGGCAGCGTGGCCACATTTGCCGGCAGGCTCGGGGGAGGCGTAGTTTCAGAGCAAGGCTCGAACCAGGCATGAGCAGCAAGGGCTCTGAAGCTGTCCTCAGTAAACATGTTGGATGGTCTGGGGAAACTGGGGTGAGATGGTTTTTAAAAGATGAGGGGGCGGTGCTCAATCTAACGTGTTGGTGGTTTGCCCACGAGAACCAATTCCGCAGAATTCTGTCTCAGTTTAAAAAGCTCTATCAATGTTGCACCCTTGTCGCTCACATTGTCTGTCATATGGACCTGCATGAATAAACTTTCTGAATCCTTTAACATCCACAACTGAAAATAGTTGTGTATAATTACTATACCTTTCTAATGTGACGTTGTTGTCCCTGGCTCTCTCTCTCTCCCTCCCGCTCTGTTCCTGTGCTACTGCGGGTGTAACTACCGCCCCTCCCCCCTCTGCCCAGTGCAAAGCACAAGGCTCGCGTGCGGAGTGAAGCGGAAACAAAGTGCGAGAGAGAGAGAGAGAGAGAGAGGGTGAGAGAAAGAAAAAAACCCAACGGCGTCGTTCACGTCAAAGATCCGGCTCTAAGAGCCATTTCGTTCGCAACCGACGCATCACTACAGCATTTGATGTTCCACAATTCCAGGTTTATGTTCAGGTTCATTTATGATCTTAGGTATTTTATTGTGAGTTTTCTCACTTGATTATTAGATTCCCTCTTGTGTCTTTGCCCTGTGTGTGTCTGTGTTTATATATGTTGTGTGAGCCCTTGCGTCTTGTTTCCCTCCTTGTGTTCCATTCCAGATAAACACTCCTCTATCTCACTAACCGCCTAAAATAAACATACAAAAACGTAACAAGTTTATTCTTACTAAGAAACTTGCTTATGTATGTTACATTCTTTGTTGTTACTTTTTCATCTCAATAAACTTGCTGTGTGTTTCAGGTGTGTCAAACTCTGCGTGTGCAAGCGCCGGCTCTTCACTTGCACTTTAATAACCTTTTTTTTGGCAGCCTTTAATAACCTGCTTATGTAAACAACGTCTCATACAATCTCTGTTGACCTCGTTTGTTTATCATCTATCGTCTTCTTTAAGCAGTGGAATTGTTTGATCCTCAGGGCCTCTCCTGGCACTACAAACATGAATCTGCACTTCTGCATACCTGTAAACTCACCTGTGCTTAGCTGTTCCTTATTCTGATTGTAATCTTTTACTGGTAGATCCAGTTTGCTGACAGACATGAAAGCATTGTTCCAGGAAATCATCTTTTACATAACACAGTTTCCAAACATACACCTCCCCCCCCACACACACACAGGGACCACACCTCATGTTTTATTATACTGTCAAATTATTATTATTATTATTATTTTACACTTAACTCACTCACTCAAAGAATTCTCAAAATGAGTTAAATCCCATTTATCAAAAGTGCTTCTGCTGATTGTAGTAATAAGTTAAGATCAGGAAAATCTCAGGTGTTTCAGTTCCATCCAGTAATCATTAATCCAGTAATCCAGGCCGGTGAGCACAACACCACCACCGTGGATCAGCTCACCTGCGTCAATGTTATCAATTACACTGATCACATGATCAATTTCCGGCCAGAACAAGCCAAAGAACCTGCTGAGACAAAGGTACTGTGCAGAAGGGAGTGTGGCTCTTTAACCCTTTAACAACCTGCTAAACCAAACGGTCGAGAATCATTTTAGGAAGGTATATTTTTTTGACATGTGATAGATGAATGAAATTTAATGTTTGATTTTTTTTAAAGTGCTCCACCAAACGGTTGATTTGTGACTTTATGGTGCTAATGCAAACATTAACCTAAATGTTATTAAAAGATTATCAAACATCCAAACTACAACTCTGATGCCAACAACAACGATGTCTGCCTCCTGCAGCTTACATTTCTCCCGTCTGCCTGGCAGCTTCAGACAGCACCTTCTACAGCGGTGTTAACAGCTGGGTCACTGGCTGGGGCAACATTGGAGAAGGAGGTGGGTCATAAAGACACCTGATTACTTTTAGAGAAATAATCACTTTAATGCAGGAAACAAGTGTGCTGTCTCACAAATATCTAGAATAATCATATTCTTCTATAAGGTTAAGTCTGTGGAGACAATTCAAAATAAGAAAGAAAGATTGTGTAACCAGTTGGAAACTATATATTAGTCTTTTTCAATCAAAATCAATCCTTTTATACAGTTTGTGTCTCAGACTTTGTTGGCACATTTCTACATTTACTTTGTTTTACTGCCACCAACTGTCAGCCAGTGGAACAGCACAGGATGAGCCACAGCAGACAGACATGTTTTCCCACCAACACCACCCCTACAACCACCAACAACAACAACACCACCCCTACAACCACCAACAACAACAACACCACCCCTACAACCACCAACAACAACAACAACACTCCTACAACCACTACAACTGCCACCAATACTACCCCCCCCCCCCCCCCCTCCCCTACAATCACCAACAACAACAACACCCCTACAACCACTAGACACTATCTTTCATGATGTTAGCTGAGGAAGTTATGCAGCAGTTTCAGACCTCGGTGGTAAACTGTGGGAACTTATCGAGTGAGAGCATCTGTACAGACGTGTTTGCACTGCAGCAGGTAAATGACTGGATTCTTCTTCTCATAACACTGTCTGCTGACATGTTGTTTATTCTGGACCATGGATTTAACTGCTTATCACAGTCACATGTTGAATTTGGATAGTTCATCATCTTGAGTTTCCAGAGTGCTTACAATCTTCAGAAACATGTACAAACATAAAGCAGCTCTAGCTTTGAAGTTTCAGTCTTCATTACGGGCCAATTAGATTTCATTTAAGAGAGCTTCT
Source organism: Neolamprologus brichardi (assembly GCF_056152115.1). Lineage (NCBI taxonomy): Eukaryota > Metazoa > Chordata > Actinopteri > Cichliformes > Cichlidae > Neolamprologus > Neolamprologus brichardi. Next base: position 24,704,369 of record NC_142107.1, read on the forward strand.
GTATTTTGTGTTATTTTTAAGCCTTTTTACATTTTTTATTAGAGGGAACAATCTGGCACCCAAATAATTCTGAATTTTCAATTCAATTCAATTCAATTTTATTTATATAGCGCCAAATCACAACAAATGTCGCCTCAAGGCGCTTCATAGATACAGAGAAAAGCCCAACAATCATATGACCCCCTATGAGCAAGCACTTTGGCGACAGTGGGAAGGAAAAACTCCCTTTTAACAGGAAGAAACCTCCGGCAGAACCAGGCTCAGGGAGGGGCGGCCATCTGCTGCGACCGGTTGGGGTGAGAGAAGGAAGACAGGATAAAAGACATGCTGTGGAAGAGAGACAGAGATTAATAACAGATATGATTCAATACAGAGAGGTCTGTTAATACATAGAGAGTGAGAAAGGTGACTGGAAAGGAAAAACTCAATGCATCATGGGAATCCCCCGGCAGCCTACATCTATTGCAGCATAACTAAGGGAGGATTCAGGGTCACCTGGTCCAGCCCTAACTATATGCTTTAGCAAAAAGGAAAGTTTTAAGCCTAATCTTAAAAGTAGAGATAGTGTCTGTCTCCCGAATCCAAACTGGAAGCTGGTTCCACAGAAGAGGGGCCTGAAAACTGAAGGCTCTCCCTCCCATTCTACTTTTAAATACTCTAGGAACAACAAGTAGGCCTGCAGAGTGGGAGTGAAGTGCTCTAATAGGGTAATATGGTACTACAAGGTCATTAAGATAAGATGGGGCCTGATTATTTAAGACCTTGTATGTGAGGAGCAGGATTTTGAATTCAATTCTGGATTTAACAGGAAGCCAATGAAGGGAAGCCAAAACAGGAGAAATATGCTCTCTCTTTCTAGTCCCTGTCAGTACTCTTGCTGCAGCATTTTGGATTAACTGAAGGCTTTTCAGTGAGTTTTTTGGGCATCCTGATAATAATGAATTGCAGTAGTCCAGCCTGGAAGTAATAAATGCATGAACTAGTTTTTCAGCGTCACTCTGAGACAGGATATTTCTAATTTTAGAGATGTTGCGCAAATGGAAGAACGCAGTCTTACATATTTGTTTAATATGTGCGTTGAAGGACATATCCTGGTCAAAAATGACTCCAAGGTTCCTCACAGTGTTACTGGAGGCCAAGGTAATGCCATCCAGAGTAAGAATCTGGTTAGATACCATATTTCTAAGCTTTTCAGCGCCGAGTACAATGACCTCAGTTTTATCTGAGTTAAGAAGCAGAAAGTTAGTGGCCATCCAAGTCTTTATGTCTTTAAGACATTCCTGCAGTTTAACTCATTGGTGTGTGTTATCTGGCTTTATGGACAGATAGAGCTGGGTGTCATCTGCATAGCAGTGAAAATGTATGCTATGTCTTCTAATGATGCTGCCTAGGGGAAGCATGTATAATGTAAACAGAATTGGTCCTAGCACTGAACCCTGTGGAACTCCATAATTAACCTCAGTGTGTGAAGAGGACTCTCCATTTACATGCACAAACTGGAGTCTATTAGATAGATATGATACAAACCACTGCAGTGCAATACCTGTAACACCTACAGCATGTTCTAATCGCTCTAACAGGATATTATGGTCAACAGTATCGAATGCTGCACTAAGGTCAAGAAGGACAAGCACAGAGATGAGTCCACTGTCAGAGGCCATAAGAAGATCATTTGTAACCTTCACTAAAGCTGTTTCTGTGCTGTGATGAACTCTGAAACCTGACTGAAACTCTTCAAATAAACCATTCCTCTGCAGATGATCTGTTAGCTGTTTGACAACTACTCTTTCAAGGATTTTTGATATGAAAGGAAGGTTGGAGATTGGCCTATAATTAGCTAAGACTGCTGGGTCTAGAGATGGCTTTTTGATTAAAGGTTTAACTGCAGCCACCTTGAAGGCCTGTGGTACATAGCCGATTATTAGAGATAGGTTGATCATATATAAGATCGAAGAATTAATCAATGGCAGGACTTCTTTGAGCAGTTTTGTAGGAATGGGGTCTAAAAGACACGTTGATGGTTTGGAGGAAGTAATTATTGAAGTTAACTCAGAAAGATCGATTGGAGAAAAAGAGTCTAACTTAACATCAATGGTACTAAGAGTAGCTGTAGATAATATTACATCTGTGGGATGATTATTGGTAATTTTTTCTCTAATGATAAAAATTTTATTTGTGAAGAAGTTCATGAAGTCATCACTAGTTAACGTTAAAGGGATGGTTGGCTCAAAAGAGCTCTGACTTTTTGTCAGCCTGGCTACAGTGCTGAAGAGAAACCTGGGGTTGTTCTTATTTTCTTCAATCAGTGATGAGTAGTAAGCTGTTCTGGCTTTGCGGAGGGCTTTCTTATAAAGCAACAAACTATTTCTCCAGGCTAAATGATGATCCTCTAAATTTGTGACACGCCATTTCCTCTCCAGATTACGAGTCATCTGCTTTAGGCTACGTGTTTGAGAATTATACCACGGGGTCAGGTACTTCTGATTAGGGACCTTAGTTTTCACTGGAGCTACAGTATCCAGAGTCGTACGTAGTGAGGAGGTGAAATTATTAACAAGATAATCGACCTCTGTTGGGGTAGTGTTCAGATAGCTGCTCTGCTCTGTGTTGGTACAGGGCATTGACGATGATAACAGTGGCTGGATTATATTCTTAAACTTAGTTACAGCGCTTTCAGAAAGACATCTACTTTGATAAAGTCCACTCTCCACTGCTGCGTAATCAATTATTGTAAATGTAAATGTTATCAAGAAATGATCAGACAGGAGAGGGTTTTCAGGAAACACTGTTAAATGTTCAGTTTCTATGCCATATGTTAAAACAAGATCTAGAGTGTGATTAAAGTGGTGGGTGGGTTCTTTTACATTTTGAGAGAAACCAATTGAGTCTAATAACAGATTAAATGCCATGTTGAGGCTGTCATTTTTAGCATCAACATGGATGTTAAAATCACCCACAATAATTATTTTATCTGAGCTCAGAACTAAATCAGACATAAAGTCTGAGAAATCAGACAGAAACTCTGTGTAAGGCCCAGGTGGACGATAGATGATAACAAGTAAGACTGGTTTCTGAGTTTCACAGCTGGGGTGGACAATGTTAAGCATCAGGCTTTCAAATGAATTAAAAGTCTGTCTTGGTCTTTCATTAATTATTAGACTGGTGTGAAAAATTGCTGCCACACCGCCCCCTCGACCTGTGCTTCGAGAATTTTAAATTTGAACCTTCCTGTCTGTTTGTTCAGGGTGATTCTGGCGGCCCGCTGATGTGTAAGCAGGGCGGCTCTTGGTTCCAGGCGGTCGTGTTAACAGCTCCAAGCTCCTCTGCCAGGAAAAGACGAGAAACTCAGTCATGACCTTCTCCAGAGTGAGCTCCTTTAACTCCTTCCTGACTGAGACCCTTGAGATGCGCTTGGCTCCGGCTTCCAACACCACTGCCAACCCCACCAATTCCCCCATCACTACCTCTACCAGCAGCACCTATACCACCACTACAAATGACTCAGTGTGTTTGACACCAGCGGCTCAGGCCTACACATTTTGCCATCTTCCACCTTCTCAGCCTCACCCTTTGTTGCCAACTCTTCCTGTAGAGAGTCTGACCTGATTTACATGATGTTGCGGACACAAATGAATGTGAACAAGCCTCGACCTTGAGACTTTCAGTCTTAAAGCTGTGCCTGCAAAAATTTGACTTGATTCTTAACAGGTTATCTAAAGAAAGCTCAGTGGTGAAGCTGTGGAGGATCAAATCATACATTCTACTGGACGAATCATCAGCACAAACATCTGGAACACCTGATGGAGAGGTTGACTACAAATCTTAGTGAGCAGAAGACATCAAATATCCGCTAAACAGATAAAATGACATAAAGAATTTACATGTGGAAAACAAATGTTTGATATGAGGGATGAAAGAATAAAAAATTGTGGGGTAAACACAACATGTGTCTGTTTTATTGCTTTGAGATGACGTGGAAATCCTTCCTGTTTGCAGTACTGTCCTGGAAACATAAACAGTACAATCCCTGAACATGCTCATGTACATATGGCACTGTGTGCAAACTCAGCTGTAACTTTGTTTTAGTGGGAGGAGATAAAACAAGAAGAAGCTTCTGTGGTGTAAATGTGGATTTAATAAAACATTTGTCAAAAACAAGGTACTGAAGGTACTTTCAGCAAAACAGACATCAGCTCGGCGTGACCTCAGGCCGTTTCATAAGGCACAAGGTCTCTTTTGGCGTTGATGCTTTTAATCCAAGACCCGCTGCTCGGGGATAATGGCACCGTTTTAGAGACCTACAGTCGACATTATCACAATCCACCAAGGGCAGACCTTGATCAGGAAGGAAGCGACAACCTGCCCATTCAGTCAGCTCCGTGTGATCCGAGTAAGATCGATGCAGCTACTCAGATGAACACACAGATGGTCCAAATGCAGTAATTATAGTAAATGTAGAGGAGGATATGTGATGGTGGTGGTGGGTAGTCTCTTAAATTAGTGTATAGAAAAGGCCAGCCAACCATAGTGATTATGGAGCTACATTTACAGAAGAAATATATCAGCATACAGCTGCCGGTTAGCCTATCAGTGGCAAGGCAACCCATTCTCTGGCAATGAAAGAAAAATGTTCAGTCTCAAAAAGTCAAAGAGAAAAAGTCAGTGAATGACTCAGAAGAGAAGGTGTAAGGCCGGTTCTGTGTGTAGCCACCTCCATCTCCACTGTAAATGCTATAACAAGTATAAAATTAGTTCGGTGGATGAGCACCTCCATCCTCGCCTCCTACTTCATCCTGATCTCAAAGCATAAACAGTTGCAGGAGTCGCAGTCAGGAACCTGGCAGGTACAGGCACAGTCCCACCTGGAGCACTGTAGGAAAGAAAAACACAGCAGCTCAGACAGGAGACTAACTTTCTGGGCGAGGATTTAACGGCGGCACCTGCTGTGTCCTGAAGAACCCGCAGAAACCAACAAGCACGCTTGTGTAGCTTCACCTGTCCCAGCAGGTGAACTTCTCCTGCAGCCAGGAAGCTGTTTTACCCACACACATTCATTATTTTAAGTTACCCCTGACAATAACACTTAGATCATGAGGCGTGTGGTGATTCATACCTCCTGATTTTATTAAACCAAACTATTGCATTAATGATACACTTTGATCAGCTAACACAGCTGACAATCTTGATCATATGTAAGCTTACTTTCTTCACATAAGGCAACAACAAGAAGCAGCTTTTTCGACAGCAGCACAGAGTTCAGAGGTCAGCTGTGGGTTTAACAGCCTGCTGATTCAAATTCTTTGTGGGTTGCAGCATGATATGGACAACGCAGTGTTGTTTAACATTTACATGATCTGCAAACCTTTGCCAGTCATGGTGGGGCGTTCCAGCCCCCTCTGAGGAACCTGACACAGCTGACACACAGCTCTGCAGCAAATGTTCACCTCACTGTGAATGGGGTCACTGGCTTCCCAGTTCACAGACATTATTGATACACCATGTCATTACTGATAACATCTGAGATCACCGGGATTAGTGCCTCCAAAGTGGTTTGAGAAAGTGAAGGGTTGCTGGTTTGTCTCCAGTAATCTCCTTTGGTTTAGGGGTAGTGGCACCTGATGTGACCACTACAGGAACAGTGAGGCTTCATTTTATTTACGTCAGTTTTTAATCGCTCTGTCTTTTAATGACTATCATTGATTTATTTTATATAATTATTCACTGTAAAATGAACCTTCTGCCCACCTCATCAGCATCATTGTTTGAATGTGTCTGAGTGTTTTATCACATTTTACACCAACGTTGAGGAGAGTGTTTCCAAACGTGAGCTGATGGTTTCTGTGCCAGAGCTCGTGTGACCGCCAGTGCTGCTGGTTTACTTACAGAAGCCGGAGAGCACGATTCAGCCAGGAATGGTCCCACAGCCGGCAGGCGGCAGTCGCACATTTCACCCAGTCTGATGCACTGCTCGCACACAGAGAGGCCTGCGCAGCATTCACTGCACCCTAAAGAACAGTAGTCCTTAAAGGCACACAGAAATGCAAAAATCTGTCACAGTCAGAATCCTGCTAGACCCCAGACGTCACGCTGTAACCTCAAATACAAACTTCTTTAAATGCTGAATAAATAACCCTTCCACAGCTGGGTCGGCTGATCCAGAGTCCAGTCGTCTGTGTTACACTTTATAAACTGCATCTCTCAGAATCAGGGGAACAGTAAAAGTGCATGACTGCCTGCACAGCCACAACCTGAATAACCCCACAGGGTTAACTACTGCACCTCAAGCAGACACAGGCATGTTTCTGAGAACTACTGAGATATAAAAGTGTTCATAAGCTGTAAAATGATAACTGCCAGGTTTACAATATAAACGTTTCATGTATATTTTCCTATACCTGCATGAATCCAGCAGAGAATTTTATTATAAGTTCAAAGCTGACAGCACAGGGGGTAAAAAACAGCCCATAGAGCAAAGACGGGTCCCTGCAGGGGTCAAACCAAAAGTAAGTACCTCACAGGGAACCATTTCTTAGTTTTCTGGTCTGTAAGAAGCATGAACCCGGCCAAGAGCACCAACCTTGAGGCAGTATCGGATCCAGAGCCCAATCCCTAGGACGATCATGTACAGGCTCACAGTGATGATCAGCACTGCAGGCAGAGGGATTGCAAGCCTCCAAACAGGCAACACCTGAAGAAGAAGACCAACTGAACATCAAACATGTGACAGTCGAGCTGAAGAGGCGTCACATTACAAAAAGTAATGGATTAAGGTTCCTCACCGGCATTGTGTTTTTCTGAAGTCAGAGGAGCCTCGGGAGTGTCTGAGGAAAACACAGAGACTTAAAGTTTCACCACGACACAGGAAAGACTTTGCGTTATCTTCTGTTTCAGAGAAAATCAGCTGCCAGAAGCACTGCGGCTCGTCCACAAGCATTTCAGAAACCTGCGCTCAGCTCAGGGTGCTGCTGGAGCCACCCTCACTCAGAGAGCCACGCGCACTACAACCACACAGGATTATCTCAGAGGTCTGAGGTTTCTATCGCCTCTCCACCTGTTAAAATCGGGTCTGCAGCCACGCCCATCAGCTCCAGGTTTGTCCTCACCAATCTGGAGTGCTTCAGAAACCAATTTAATGGAAGGAAGTCTAACGCTGTTATTAAAGTCTGGCCGTTTCTGAACTTTGAGTGATGTCCCTGTCTGTTATTCTGATTCTATCTCATTTACTTTTCTTTTGTTTCCCTCTAAAGGATTCTGGCTGGTTCCTTGTTTACAATACTTCTTTAATGTATTTATTTATTTCACATTATTCTGTCATCTTTAGCTCGTTCTGTGTCGTTAGCTCTGAAACGTTTTTTTCCGGATGAATCCGTTTTGGCAATTATAGTTTAACTGCAGTTACCTGTTAAACTGAAGATGCTGCCGTTAATAACGCCTGAAACGTTACAGACGTTTTACAACGAAACAAACGACCGGAAGCTCCTTCTGCGCGTTCACGGCGCTCTCGGTAACAAACATGAGCGCGGAGAGTTTCGGTGAACTCACATTTGTCAGGTTTTATCGTTAAATGTGGAAGAAAGCAGTTTCTTCGGACCCGCCGCACTGCTACTGCTCAAAAACAAGACAACGCTCGCGCTATGGCGGTGGCTGCGCTGCCATGGAGACAGAGGGGAGCCCACCAGGAACAAAAAAGGCGAGCGCGAAAACCGTCCAGCTTCGACTCGCCATTTGTCCACAGCTTTGTTAAAACCGATTAGAATAAAAATACAAATTCTGATTGTGGTTGAAAATTAGGAAAAACTTTTCTTTTTTTTTTTAGATAAGAGAGAGATAAGATCGTGTTGATAGGAGTTATGTGGGTTAGTTCAGCTTCACCACTAGGGGGCTGTCTAAACCAAATTGTGATATGTACTGTGTCGTAGAGGCAGCGGCGGGTTATGTTTACATGCATGGATGTGAGCCACGTTAAAATAAAGAAGCTTGCTCACTACTACTGATGTTTTATTAAAAACACGACAAAGATGAGATAAGTGTGGGGTAATTTCCAATAAACCAAGTTCAAAAAGGGAGTCTATGGCTGACGCGTGTTCCTGGTTTCCAAAAGAAATGCTTCCAGTTGCATTATGATTTGAAGACTGTTTATTTATTACAAACTGAAGATGTAACAATGAACTCTTTCCTAAATAAGCATGAAAGTTCCAAAAATTAGCAGTTATCCAGAACTACCTGTGCACACGGTCAGAAAACCGTGAGACTCCTCACCTCTCTGTCCACGCTCCTCCCCTTCCCTCTCACACAGGGTTTCATGCTGCTATTGCACTTACATACTTACAGTGAGAGGTACCCCCTTTTAGCTTCCAGTCCCAAAACAGTGACTTAAAATTACTTTATGTAAACACATATATTTCCGCATTTATTAATCATGAAAAGATGACTTATATAATGAATCTATGAATTATAAAACAAACATGAACTCAATCGTAAATAAAAATATAAAGCAGACGTCTGGCGCTTACAATAAGATAACTTTATTAATCCCTCGGGTGGATTCCTCTGGGAAGTTATAGAATGTGAGCAGAATATTATATATGTCCACATATATAAATACAGAGACATGTGTAAATAAAGAGCATACAAAAGGGATGAATAGAATAAATAGGAATAAGAATACAAGGGAATTGCACATTTCAAGTATTGAAGTCTATTGCACCGTTGGTTATTAAGAAAAAGTATTGCACAGTGAAGAGGCACTACAGCTTAGGACAGCTTAGTTGCCCCCCCCCCTCCTTTGTCCCCCTGTCTCTCAGTTTGATGGTGTGTGGGACAAAGTCGTTTTTAAGTCTGTTGGTTCTTGTCTTTGGGAGAAGCAACCTGTCACTGAACAGACTCCTCTGGTTGTTTATGGCCGTGTGCAGAGGATGCCCAGCATTGTTCATAATTCTAGCAGTTTTTTAGTGTCCTTTTCTCTGCCACTGTCACCAGAGTGTCCAGCTTCATGCCGAACACAGAGCCAGCCTTCCTCATCAGTTTTTCCAGCCTGGATGAGTCCTTCTCTGCTGTGCTGCTCCCCCAGCACACCACAGCATGGAAAAGTACTCCAACAACCACCGACTGGTAAAACATCCTCAGGAGCTTCCTGCAGATGTTAAAATTTAAAATTTAATTCTAATTTTGATTTTAAGAAGATCGATGAAAGATGAGAAAGAACAGGAATTGTCAGAGAAAAGACAAAAAGCGTCTCTTACTCAGGGGAACACATCGCTGCATCTTTCAAGGTGAAGTTGGAGTTTGACACCACTGAAACCAATAACTCACAAAAATCTTTCAGGGTAAAGTTGTTTTATTATTTGTGTAGTCTACACGCTCAACCTTTTGAACAATAATTGAGTAACTGGCATTTTAACTAGGGAATGACTAGGCTTCACTGGCCTCTTCATTAGGTACACCTTGGTAGTCCTGGGCTGGCCCCCATTTTTCATATGGAGAGGGGGTCAATTAATTGATACCGAATTAACGAAGGCACCAGTGGTTGTGAATTTTTCACTCACTCTGTGTCTACACACCTCTCTGCATTTAATTATTAGTTATTATTCATCTCTGGCTCTCTTCCACCGTGTGTCTTTGTCCTGTCTTATTCACCCCCAGCCTGGCTGACTGAGCCTGGGGGTGCTGGAAGTTTCTTTCTGTTAAGTTTTCCTATTGCCAATTATTGCCAAGTGCTTGATGTTACTGTTGTTGTGATTTGGCGCTTTTTAAATAAAATCGAACTGAAAAAAGACTCTACCTCACCAATACCTGAAAAATATTAAAGAAAAATATGCTTATTAAGTTTATTCTTACTAAGAATGACAGTGATGCCAATGTTCTGGTTTGCAAATAAAGGGTGGAGTCTCTGCTCATGTTTTTTTTATTTCCTGGTTTATTGGTGTCACATTGTTGTCATTTTTCTATCTCAATAAAACTCCTGTTTCAGGTGTCTCAAACTGAGCATGTGCAAGCTCTTCACTTGCTCTGGATTCAAGTCTTTAATAACCTGCTTATTTACAAAAAAGTGTCATAAGATCTATTTTGACCTCTTTGTTTATCATCTTCAGGTCCGTTCCTGGCACTACAAACATGAACCTGCACATCTGCATGCCTGTAAACATGTTCCCTGCTCTTCTTGTTATCACTTACTGGCAGCTCGAGCTTGCTATTTGTTACCATAATAATATATAATGTTACCATTACAGTATTTCATGAGAACCATTTTTTAAAATCCACCCACCCACCCCAAAACACACACGCACACACACACACACACACACACACACACACACACACACACACACACACACACACACACGCACACGCACACACACACATTTGCAGGGTAGATGTTCAGACTTGAATCACAAAGAATCATGAAGTCACAGATCAGGTTTTTTCCCAAAACAAGTTAGATCAGCTGTTTAATCAAAGGGCTTCTGATGCTTTGTATTTATAAAGAGGAGGAAAATCACAGGTGTCTCAGTTCCATCCAGTAACCCAGTAACCCACACCAGCGAGCACAATGCCACCACCCTGGATCAGCTGAACTGTATTGATAATATCAGTTACACCTAAAAAAATTACAGGATAAATGAGGAAAACATTGTGTTTGAACCCACATTCTGAACCATTACACTGTTAAGGCTAATTAGTAAGATGTAGCTATGTCAAATCTGCTTGAGATGAGCAAAACAGAGGTAATATGAACACAATATATGTTACGCACACCAGTACTGAAAACTAAAGGTATCACAATTTGCAGAGGCAAATCATGTGGCGAGAGAGAGAGAAGTGGTTACCTCGAGTGAGTGTATTTACAAGTGAGGGGTTACAAACAGAAGCAGGGGTGGCATGAACAGAAACTAAGGAAAACCTAAACTGGGAAAACTAAGAAACATGAAACTAAACATGAAACTAAACCTGAAACGCGAGGAGACTGAGGGCTGAGGTAACACAGGGCATGACAAACAGACGCTCGGACAAAGAGCAGAGAAACACACACAAAAGGGGGGGGGGCAAATTCATGGGCTGCATCCTCCTGAGCTCCCGTCCTTCGGGGTCTACGTGGGCAGGGGTCCTCAGAAGGTCGGATAGACCGGAAGTAAACGGCTGTGAAATGGGACTGCTCCTTGCTATCGAAAATATAAAAGTACACTGGCGTATATTCTCGACCGTCTCACACTTCTGTTTAATCAGTTTTCTGTTTGACGTTTATTCAGCTGTGTGAAAATCCCGGCGGAACCCACCCGATGGATGAATAAAGGTTTATTTTATCTAATCTAATCTAATCTAATAACTTTAATCTCAGCCACACTGATTTACTCACGAACAAATAAAGCAAACAAAAACAATAAAAAAGCCCAACAATAACATTTTAAAGTTATCTAAGTGACTTATATATCACGTTTAACCTGACTAGCAAAAGACTGCGAGGGTGTGAAAACGATGAAGCCGGGAGTTCTCCGTTCTTGGCGGCTCTAGTGTATGTGAGTGAAGTTGCCCCCCACCTTCTTCAAATCCAACAAAAGTGGTATCAAACGTTTGTGCTGCTAAAATGTAAAGGTCAAAAGGTCAACCAGCCCCCCAGCACAAACGTTTGATACCACTTTTGTTTGATTTGGGTAATGTGGGGGGGCTGGTTGACCTTTTGACCTTTATATTTTCATTAATATCTTTAAAACAGAAGCAGCACAAACAACAATTTTAGCAGCACAAACGTTTGATACCACTTTTGTTGGATTTGAAGAAGGTGGGGGGGCAACTTCACTCACATCTCTAGTGTGACCCTCGAGCTCCCGGTCAGCGATCGAGCTGGTGGGTAACAGACGTCTCTGAAAACGTCAGAAAACTTTTGCAAATATGTGGTGTCTTGATAAACTGAGCAGATATTTGAGGTTTACACAGCTATTATCGCCTGAAAATATGTTAAAAGTTTATTTTGTGACCCAGAAAGATTAATAAGAGTAATTTTAAAACTAACTAGCTGCCGCCATTGTTGGAAACTGGAATTGGCTGGGCCGCGCTATGAATTCTGGGGTATGGTAGGCCATGAAGGACACACCCGACCCATTCTTCAAATCCGGGGAAAAGGAGGACGCATTTGTCGGCCGCATTCGGAGGAGTCGACGAATTTGGGCAGCCTTCGTTGCGTCGCTGTGACGTAATCGGCCCACAAATGCGGCTTCAGGAGGACGCAGCCTATGAATTTGGACACCCCCCCCCCCAAATATACACACACAAGGTAACAAGGACATGGCACACAGGAGGGACACAGCTAAACCTAACTAGACCAGTTACTTATTATTTATATAGTATAACCATAGAAAATATAAATGCTCTCTATTGTCTTTGTGACTCAAAGGTGTCTTCTTCATTTCCTTCTGAGAAAATCAGTTTGTTCCCATCTGCATAAGGGAAGTAACTGCACTCCTACTGAGCATGTGCAGAGTATTTAATATTGCCCTCAGTCTCCCCATGCTATACAAAATAAAGAAAACTGGAGCTATCACTGAGAAGTAGAAGACTACACTTTCACGTTATATAACTGGCAGTGAACTCATTTGTTCATTCGGGGAAACCTGGTGCAGTCTGACCGGTTTATTCCTGGGCAGGCTCATTGTTGGCACTTCCTATTGTGTCACTGAATCTGTTTCCTTCACAGAACAGATGTGTTGTGTATCTTCATCTTGTGTATCTCGCTCATTCATTCACAAAAACCTGATTCAATCATATGAAATAAGTGGATTCATCATACTGATGAGAGAAACAACCTGACTTTGGATGGATGGTGGAACAGAATCTTTTAACGAACAAAATATTTGCTGTTTTTTGTTACATTTTGTGTTTGACATAAAGAAAATACATAAAGAAGCTGATGTTACTGGGTGATGAAAGTATGTCTTTTGTAGAAACTGCAATCTGAGATATGAGACTGCACAGTGGTCTCAGGGGATAATTCGATGGTAGTCAGTAGGAAGACTTTGAACGTAAAGAAGAGGAAGCAGCTAAAATAAGAGATGAAGAGCTCTGGGTGGAAGGAAAAAGTTACCAGATAGCTGGGAAAGCACTGAGGGAAACATCCAAGAAGGTGTTTGGTGTACTGAAGAAGACTTGGTGTTGGAATGAGGACGTACAGGAAAGCATTCAGATGAAGAGAGAAAAAGTGGGATAGTCAGGGAGCTGAAGGACATAGACAGGACTGCTGGATTAATAAAAACGTTCAACATTGCTGCCTGGAAGCTGAAATGGTGAGCTGCAGGGAAGTGTTGGGCGTGTCAGAGAGAGGTGTGCTTAATGCAGACAGAGAGGAGGAAGAGAGAGGAAGGTTATTTAAGCCTCAGCAGGTCTGGAGGTTTGGATCTTACAGCGATGGCTTTCTACAAAGTGATGTGTTTGGCTGCTGGGCTGATGCTCCTGACCCAAGGTAAGAGCTCTCTGCACACACCTGCATCAGGTACGACTGAGAGGGCGAAAACACTCAGGAGCACATCGCTTCGCTTTAAAGTGACACTGCAAGAAATCCTGGAATTTAAAAATTCACTTTTTGAAGCAGGAGGGAATATCACACTGGGTGGAGATTCAGAAGGGAAAATAATCAAATTAAGAAAGGCATTGGAAAAATGGAAAAGTGGAATAAAATCTCCCAAAGTCACATATCTAGCAATAACTGCACTTTGAAACAAAACCTTTTCCCTCTTAATACCTGAAATTCCTTTTTATTTTCATTTCAGTTTCTTTTTGGTTACATATTTTCTAATATGGGTGGTATTCGTCAACACTCAGGACTTAGAGCAGGTATCACAGTGTAAATATGTGGCTCACAGTCCTTTGTAGATTGTACATTCCAACACATTCCCATCCCAGCACGCAACATACCGACGGCTGTGACAATTCATCCGTATGTTATGCGTTGGGGACATGGGAGAAAAAAAATTAAGACGGACTTTTGCGAGATCTCGCAAAAGTTGAATTCCAACAATGGCGGCAGCTAATTAGTTGTAATATTACTCTTTCTTGGTCACAAAATACACTTTTAAGATATTTTGAAGCGTGAATGTAGTTGTGTAAACGTCAGATATCTGCTCGGTTTACAAGACATCATATTGCCCTCTGGGAGGCGCTACAGGAGCCTCTGGACTAAGACCACCAGCAGCTTCTTCCCCACAGCTGTCAGACTCCTGAACTCTGCCTCCTGACATCTGACCCACATTAAACTCATGGACTGAACATACACACCCACCTACACACAATGGACAACTGTACCCTCAAACACACAATAATAACATGGACTGAACCACCACTCACAACCACCAGCACTTTATAGCCTCTGTAGAAATTATCCACATATCTCACTGATCTTAACTGCACTACTGTATAGCTCTGTGTAAATAATCATTCTGTACATACGATAATTTTTAATCCTACAACTGTTTATAACCTGCATAGTTCACATTTCTGTATAACTGTATATCTCAAATTTCTGTATAGTTTTTCATATTTATATCCTGTTCATAGCTTGTACTCATTACAGCCTGTACATACTTATAGTTATAGAATATTCATAACATACTTCATACCGTGTACATTATAACATACCACAATAGACCCATTTCTGTAATATACTTACATATCTATATTATTGCTAATATATATTGTAATATATCTATATCATGGCTAAAGCACTTCTGGATGGATGCAAACTGCATTTCGTTGCCCTGTACCTGTGCATGTGCAATGACAATAAAGTTGAATTCTATTCTATTCTATATTTGCAAAAGTGCTCCGACGTTTTCGGAGATCCGACACCCACCATCTCGAAGCTAACGGGAGGTCGAGACCTACTACAGCCGGGAGGAACACCGCTCTCCCAGCACATCGTGCCTTGACCTCCCGGTCGGCTTCGAGCTGGCGGCTTCCGAAGAATGCGGCTAAAACTTTTACGAGATCCCGAGTTTGTTTTTAATTTTTTTTCTCCCATGTCCCTTGCGGGGATCCATAGGGAGGCATGAGAGCGGGTTGGAATGAATCTATAGATGGGTTTTACGTGTGGCATGAAAATCAACCTAACAAAACATTATGTACTTTTGATCATGAATCACTTTGGAAAACACTTTGTGATAGGGTTCAGGTTGTGGTTAGGGTTAGGGTTGGGGCTGGAATGGACGGCTAGAGCCTCTTCTCTAAGCATGTCTTCTATTCGATTCAATTGAGAAACCAGAGTGTTTCACAAGGATGTGGAAAGGTACCTTTTGCACTGCTATGAGACGCCTAACGGCGTGACAAATATGTTATGAGTTGGATATTCAAAAGTTATTTTTGTTGGTGATAACAAAATTTGACTGAATTCAATTTTCTTTATATGTCATCAAATCATCAAAATCTTAAACCTTATCCCTGCGGTGTAACTAAGATCACCTGGTCCAGCCCTAACTATATGCTTTAGCAAAAAGGAAAGTTTGAAGCCTAATCTTGAAAGTAGAGATAGTGTCTGTCTCCTGAATCCAAACTGGAAGCTGGTTCCACAGAAGAGGGGCCTGAAAACTGAAGGCTCTGCCTCCCATTCTACTTTTAAATACTCTAGGAACAACAAGTAGGCCTGCAGAGCGAGAGCGAAGTGCTCTAATAGGGTGATATGGTACTACAAGGTCATTAAGATAAGATGGGGCCTGATTATTTTGATTCTGGATGTAACAGGGAGCCAATGAAGGGAAGCCAATACAGGAGAAATCTGCTCTCTCTTTCTAATTTTGGATTAACTGAAGGCTGAAAAGTTAAGATAAGACAGGGCCTGATTATTTAAGACCTTGTATGTGTGAGTTTTTAGGATGTGTATGTGAGGAGCAGGAGTTTTTAGGACTTCCTGATAATAATGAATTGCAGTATCCAGCCTGGAAGTAATAAATGCATAAACTATACCATTTGTCCACCATTTGACCTTAGAACTGAAGAAGCTTCTTGGATGAGAGGTGAAACGTCTTCAAGCAACTTAAAGAAGTCCAGACGCTTTTCTTTGCAAGCTCCTTTGAATGCATAAACTAGTTTTTCAGCGTCACTCTGCGACAGGATATTTCTAATGCTTCTGTTGCACATGAATGAAGGAAGTCACTTTATTTGGTACAATTATGTAGGCTTCAGTAAACATAACTTTAAAATACCATAGCAAGAATGTGAAGACATGTTCATGGCAGACATGGTGAAGTTAAGGTTCTCATGACTTATGGATAAATATTACTAATGCATTAGTATCGTTACTAATATTTATCCACTCATGGGACACATGAGAATAATTACTACAGCTGAGGTGATGTTGGACACCTACCTTTGGAAAACTATATTTTGATTGTGCATCTGTCTCGTGTTTGAATGTAAACCTTTAACTGAAGTCAGTGTTGTGTTTCTTCAAATTTATGTTATATATTACTGTCCTCTGACCCTGAGATGGATGGATGAACATAGCACTGTCAGTCTCTGCAGTAATGTAGTAGTGGTATTAGTAGAACAACATCCACTGTGTGCACAGGCTGTAAACATTTTTATTTATGCTGTAACGTTTTAATATGGGAGTCTGTGGGGACTGACTCTCTGCTGGATGCTTTCAGCTAACCACAGCCAGTCAATTTTACCACTATTCTTTTCTGTGTTTCAGAGTCTGAGTCACAGCTGAATGGTAAGATAAAGTTTCTTTGTGTAATGATTTACTTTTGTGTGTAATAAATCTTTAGTTTCATATGAATATTAGTTTGTGAGTGAACTGTAGACTCCCAGGATCACTGTGCCCTCACTCAGCAGTTTGTAATACTGAGAGTTTACAGCTCTTACAGTAATGCTCACTCTGTGTTTTAATGTCGGTCTTCAGTTTGTGGTAAGGCGCCTCTGAACACCAGGATTGTAGGAGGACAGGTGGCTCCTGTTGGCAGCTGGCCCTGGCAGGTCAGTCTGCAAAGATTTGGGTTCCACTTCTGTGGAGGATCCCTCATTAACAGTCAGTGGGTGCTGACTGTTGCTCACTGCTTTAAAACGTGAGTAATGAGGCTGAAGCTGCACACTAAACAAAATTTAGTGGAATAAAGACATTATGAAAACTCCCCATCAGGGGACTAGGGGTGTAACATGATAAATAGCTAACAGGGTAAAAAGTCAAAGATGTCATTTCATTTTAACAATCACAATAACTGTGCATCGTTTCGTTTCCTGATCCTAGCTTTACTGCAACCGGTCTGACTGTGAATCTGGGCCGTCAGAGTCTACAGGGATCTAATCCCAATGCAGCGTCTCGGACAGTAACACAGATCATCAAACATCCAAACTACAACTCTGGTACCAACAACAACGACATCTGCCTCCTGAGGCTCTCCTCACCGGTGACTTTCAGCAGGTACATTTCTCCGGTCTGCCTGGCAGCTTCAAACAGCACCTTCTACAGCGGTGTTAACAGCTGGGTCACCGGCTGGGGCAACATTGGAGAAGGAGGTGGGTCATAAAGACACCTGATTGGTTTTAGAGTAAAGTTGATTATAATGCAAGAAATAAGAGTGCTGTCTCAGAAATATTTAGAGCAATACAATTCTTCTTCTGTGAGCTAAAGAGATTCTGATGACTGCAAACACATTATTTTTAAAATGTTTCATTTTTAAATTTGAATTGTGCCTTCAACAGAAAATAATGGCTAGAACAAACCATCTGATGCCATCTGTATCTCAACGTCTTGGTATCTTTTCAGGCATCTTGTTGCCATAAATTCTTTGGCCTCTCGTTCAGAGAGGTAATCTTGTATTCTTTGGTTCCAGATGTTCTTCAGCTGTAAGAAGGCTTTTGCTTTGTCTGTTCTCCCAACTTTTAATGACACTCCCAATGTAAGGGAAGGAATCCATGTCTGTGTTACCACTTCTGAGACAGCTATATTTATTTTCATGATCTTGATTTTCTCTTTGCAGATGTTAAGTCTTACTTATGCAGAAACAGCTGCAAGCTTGCTTGTCTTATCTTTTTATTGCCAGGTAGCACTCGCTTTTCACGTTTTTCCTGTTTACTGAATACATTTTATATTCAAATGTAAGCAACCTAGAAATGATATGCAGCAGGTCATTGTGTGGTGAGTTGTGTACCAGTCTTCAACAAAAGTCTTCCAACTCTGCCATGCTCCACTTTGCCTTGTCGCATTTCTCCTTGTTTACAATGTCTTCATGAAACATTTCTCCATGTTGGTCATTGACATTTTTATGTTCATGCATCTATAAATTGTCCTGGCTGGCAAGGCGGGCTATGTGGAGGTGAGGTGAGGACCCGTGCAGGCAGAGGTTGTGATGAGAACGAGCTTTATTTACAAGAAGTGCAGGATTCATCAGGAGTGGAGATAGTAAACACAGGGAACTAAGAAAACTCTAAACCGGGAAACTAATGAAACCAAACTGAAACTTGAATCCAGGGAGAAATCAGAGCTGACGAAACAAGGACGCAAAGACATAAGACACATACCTTCAAAGTAAAACAGGAAGTTTGTGTGTGTGTGTGTGTGTGTGAAAAAGATTTGTGTTTGTAAAAATATATTTACACAAGTTACAAATTTTTTTGTTAAGGTCTGTTTACAGATACAAAGCAAAAACTGGACTTATGTGCCCTCGCTTGTGTGTGGGTTTCAACAATTATGAATTTTGACCCGATTTTTCTTCCCTTCAGCTGATTGGTCAATGTCCTGTCAATCACAAATTTAACAGTCCAGTCAGAGAACAGATGGGTTTGGCGCTTTACTGAGCTTATTACTACAATTTATTTATGACCACAATTTGAGCCCATACAGTTCCACCTTTCCCCTCTGATTCCAGCCACTTACTAAAATATGGAATACCACATTGGTGCCAGTTGGTCTGCCAGCCTCTCTGGTACTGCCGCCTGAACCCACTATCCCCTCTGCAGTGGAACAACAGACCACACCCTGCCACAGAGCATATGATAATATTCTGGTGCTTTACAAGAACTACTGTCTGAAGACGGACAGACAAATAAGCTCTACCTAAATTTTTCCAGGTGTGATTCACATTACTGTAAATTAGAGGTGTTTTATCCCACTGGCTTGCTCCTGAACAAAGTCAATCCGATACATGTTTCTGTAGTGTTAATGTTATGAAATGGCTGTGGCAGTCAGGATGTAGGACCCA
Source organism: Neolamprologus brichardi (assembly GCF_056152115.1). Classification (NCBI taxonomy): domain Eukaryota; kingdom Metazoa; phylum Chordata; class Actinopteri; order Cichliformes; family Cichlidae; genus Neolamprologus; species Neolamprologus brichardi. The sequence goes on from NC_142107.1 coordinate 24,723,550, forward strand.
AAATGCAGGACACTCAGACGGAGGGGTAAACTCCTAGAGGCTGCTTTATTGCAGTTGCAGAAAAAACACCCTCCATAAACAATAAACTTGCAAAAACAAACCAAAACCAGGAACTAATACTAAACACAAAGATACTGGAGACAAGAGACTAGGGACAAGGACCACGGAGGGAAAGAAACAGAGGGAGATCAGGGGCGGTTACCCCTGGACTGGCAGACCGGGGTGGTAGTTCCAATTTTTAAGAAGGGGGACCGGAGGGTGTGTTCCAACTACAGGGGGATCACACTCCTCAGCCTCCCCGGGAAAGTTTATGCCAGGGTGCTGGAACCTCGGATACAGGAAGAGCAATGCGGTTTTTGTCCTGGTCGCGGAACACTGGACCAGCTCTTTATCCTCTCAAGGATACTCGAGGGTTCATAGGAGTTTGCCCAACCAGTCTACATGTGTTTTGTGGACTTGGAGAAGGCATTCGACCGTGTCCCTCGGGGTGTCCTGTGGGGGCTGCTGCGGGAGTATAGGATGTCTGGCCCATTGCTATGGGTCATTCAATCCCTATACAACCGTTGCAAGAGCTTGGTTCGCATTGCCGGCAATAAGTTGGACTCGTTCCTAGTGGGTGATGCCCTTTGTCACCAATTCTGTTCATAACTTTTATGGATAGAATTTTTAGGTGCAGCCAAGTGACGAAGGGCTTTCACTTCGGTGGCCTCAGAATCTCAACTATGCTTTCCGCAGATATGTGGTTCTGTTGGCTTCAATGGGTAGCGGCCTCCAGCTCGCACTGGAATGGTTCGCAGATGAGTGTGAAGCAGCGGGATTGAGGATCAGCACCTCCAAATCTGAGGCCATGGTTCTTATCCGGAAAGGGTGGAGTGCCCACGTCGGGTCAGAGATGAGTTCCTGCCTCAAGTGGAGGAGTTTAAGTATCTCGGGGTCTCGCTGCATCAGTCCCTCGTGGTGAAGAACGAGCTGAGCTTAAAAGCAAAACTCTCAATTTACCGGTCGATCTACGTCCCTACTCTCACCTATGGTCACGACTGAAAGAACGAGATAGCGGATACAAGCGTTGGAAATGAGCTTCCTCTGAAGGGTGGCTGGCTTTTTCCTTAGAGATAGGGTGAGAGGTTCGGCCATCTGGGAGGGGCTCAGAGTAGACCCACTGCTTCTCCACATCGAAAGGAGCCAGCTGAGGTGGTTCGGGCATCTGACAAGGATGCCTCCTGGGCACCTTATGGGGAGGTGTACCGGGCATGTGCCACCGGGAGGAGGCCCCAGGGCAGACACACGACACGCTTGAGAGATTATATCTCTCGGCTGGCCTGGGAACGCCTTGGTATCCCCCCAGGCAAGCTAGAGGAGGTGGCTGGGGAGAGGGAGGTCTGGGCTTCTCTGCTTAGGTATAAAGCGAAAGAAGATGGATGGATTGCTTTTAAAACATGAGGTTATTATAAAATGAGGTTGATACATGAGGAATCGTGGCTACAAGATCATTCTAGTACCAAACTTATGCTGACCACCCACATGTTCCACAAGCAGATAGGAAAATAAAAGTTGAACTTTTTGAGTAGATTTTTGTTTGATTTTTTTGTCCATCTCAGTGTCCCTTCCTTCTCCACAAAACCTGATGGAGGTGGAGGTTCCTGTTGTGGGAAACAGGCAGTGTAACTGTGACTATGGAGTGGGAACAATCACTGACAACATGATCTGTGCCGGGTTACCTGATGGAGGAAAGGACTCCTGTCAGGTGATTGTTGTTACCTGTGTTTGGCACATTTTCACCTTCTACAGTTTCTTCTCCTCAGCTAACAGTAAATGTTTCTGCTCTCAAAGGGAGATTCAGGAGGTCCAATGGTGATCAAGCAGAACGGTCGCTGGATTCTGGCGGGAGTCGTCAGTTTTGGGGAAGGTTGTGCCAGGCCGAATCTTCCAGGAGTCTACGCCAGAGTATCCCAGTACCAGACCTGGATCAACAGCCAGATCTCCTCCAACCAGCCGGGCTTCATGACGTTCACGTCCACTGGGACCAACAGTGACTTCAGTGTCTCCTGCACAGGACTGACACCAGTGCCAACCACCACCCCTTCAACCACCACCACCACACCTACAACCACAATCCCCACCACAACAACCACAGTCCCTGCAACAACCACCAACAGAGCCGCCATCATTACAACAACCACACGACCTTCGACCACTCCCGACTGTGAGTGTCCATCATGAAAACACTTTATTAAAAAATGGTTTGGTCTAACCTACCTGACCTCAAGCTGATGGGTTCATGCGGTCCAAGTTTATAAAATTTATTTGTGTCTTCCTCTGTTTATTTTTTCAGCACTGGTCTGTGGACAAGCTCCAAGGAATTCTCGCAACATGGGGGGACCCTCAGTGGTGGCTGGTTCGTGGCCGTGGATGGCGAGCCTACAGAAGAATGGAAGTCACGTTTGTGGTGGGTCTCTGGTGGCCTTGGACTCAGTGTTGAGCAACGCCAACTGCTTCTCAAGGTCAGTTGAAGTTTGGACAGACAATGATACAGTTCATCCTCTGGGGACTGAGTAAATGACATGACTTTCCCTCCACCACAGTCGTGTTCACGTCCAGTTGACATTGATGACACTGTGCATCAGTCAAATGCTGATTAGTTGACAAGTGGGCCAGAACCAGAAGAGACAAAGAGACAGTTGAGTTTACAAAAAGAGGCACAAGAAAATCATCAAAGATTTGAAAAAAATGCAGCATAAAGGGTACAGACAGCGGCTGCACTGGATACTATTCATTGTTTTAAACCTTCAGTATCACTTCAGCTCTTTGTAGTCTAGAATTCTCCATAGCTGGCTGACAGACCAACAACAGCACAAGCAAAAGTTGCACCACGGACCAGTTGTACCACATATTTACATTTTATGTTGAAACATATTTTCCCTATTCGACTAGATCTAAGAGGCAGAGCCAATACCAAGATAATTAGCTCAGGTGGAATTAAAAAAAAATTTCTACCGTCCTAAATGGTAGTGCTGGCTCTGATAGTCACTATTAAAAACCTTTACAGGGAAAAGACTAGCAGGAATCAAATCACCATCAAGCTCCAACATGAAGAAGGGGGGTCCTGTTGTCCCTCTCTGGGGGGACACTCCCACGGGATTTGAATCTGGGACTTTCCACCATTTGACCCTTAGAACTGAAGAAGCTTCTCGGATGAGAGGTCTTCAAGCAACTTAAAGAAGTCCAGACACGTTTCTTTCCAAGCTCCTTAGACTACGATGACCTGGATGACTGAGAACCTTCACAGACAACATGAAGAAAAGTTTAGTTTGCAGCTGTTTAACACTGTTTGGATTACAACATGAAAAATCTAAAGTAAAGGTACAGAATTAAATTAAAAGCATAAACATGCAGATGAACAACCACCGATGGTGGTCAAAAAACATGGTGGAGATCTTTTTGAACACTCTCTCTTTCCACTGAGTCAAAGTTTTGTAAACAAACTTTATTCCACTGTGGATTAATCCACCAGTGAAAACTGTGCCCAAAAGACTGAAAATGGAACCATCCCTTAAAGGAAATGAGCGAGTCTTTAAAAATTAAAACTGAACACAGTCCCAGCAGATCAGCTGATCTCAGTGCCAGCCCACATCACCTGATGGTGCCACACTTCCACACTTTCCACACATGTAGCTGATCAGTCCCACACCGGGTTAGCATTTAAGCTGATTCTGTGTTAAAACTAGTCCATAGGTATTTTGTCATTTACGGTGTAACCTGATGTGCAGCTCTATAAAGATAAAGCAAGGCTTCGATTCAACACGCTGCGGCTGTGATTGTTTTTTTCGTCAGCAACATTTTCTGTGACGTGTTTCATACTGTTTTTTCAAATTAAATCAAAGAGAAAAACTTCACCATTAACCGATTAGCTCTCTGGGTCTTCTAGTTAAATATATACCTCTTTAATAAGAACCAGGCCTGAATGTCACCAGGTTCAAATGAGTAAAACTTGGGTCCCATGAAGTTGAGTGTAAAGGTGTAGATCTTGTTTGAAGCTGATGAAGTTTATGTCTGTGTGCTTTGTTCCTCCCACAGCTCCCCTGTAGCGTCCGAGTGGACTGTCGTGTTGGGGCGTCTGAAGCTAAATGGATCCAACCCGTTTGAGGTGACGCTGAATGTGACAAATATCACTCTGAGCAACACGACCGGGACCAACATAGCCATCCTCCGTCTATCTGCCCAGCCCACCCTGACCGACTACATCCGGCCCATCTGCTTGGACAACGGGAGAACCCTCGCCAAGGGCTTGAGTTGCTGGGCGGCCGGTTGGAGTCCTGGAAGAGGAGGAGGTGAGTCTGTAACATGAAGGCTGACAGAGTTCTGCTCAGACTCTGCACCAGTCCATCTCTCAGATTACACATGTGGACCACTGCACTTACAGTTTCTTTAGTCAAACATCAGGATTTTCTTATCTTTCATGATGTTAGCTGAGGAAGTTATGCAGCAGTTTCAGACCTCGGTGGTAAACTGTGGGAACTCATCATCGAGTGAGAGCATCTGTACAGGCGTGTTTGCACTGCAGCAGGTAAATGACTGGATTCTTCTTCTTATAACACTGTCTGCTGACATGTTTATTCTGGACCTTGGATTTAGCTGCTCATCAGAGCCACGTGATGAATTTGGATAGTTTCATCATTTTCAATTTCCACAGGGCTTACAATGCTTGGAATCTTTATAAACATGTAAGAATTTCCAGCTTTGAAATCTCAGTCTTCATTACGGGCCAATTAGATTTAATGCTAATTTAATTTAGTGCCATCCATCCATCCATCTTCATCCGCTTTATCCGGAGCCGGGTTGCAGGGGCAGCAGCCTAAGCAGAGAAGCCCAGACCTCCCTCTCCCCAGCCACCTCCTCCAGCTTATCCGGGTGAACACCGAGGCGTTTCCAGGCGTTAACCTCTCCAGCGTGTCCTGGGCCTCCTCCCGGTGGGACATGCCCGGAACACCTCACCCAGGAGGCGCCCAGGAGGCGCCCAGGAGGCATCCTTGTTAGATGCCCGAACCACCTCAGCTGGGTCCTTTTGATGTGGAGCAGCAGCGGCTCTACTCTGAGCCCCTCCCAGATGGCCGAACTTCTCACCCTATCTCTAAGGGAGAGGCCAGCCACCCTTCGGAGGAAGCTCATTTCCGCCGCTTGTATCCGCGATCTCGTTCTTTCGGTCACTACCTACAGCTCGTGGCCATAGGTGAGGGTAGGGACGTAGATCAACCGGTAAATTGAGAGCTTGGCTTTTACACTCAGCTCCCTCTTCACCACGACGGACCGGTGCAGCGTCCGCATCACTGCAGCCGCTGCACCAATCCGTCTGTCGATCTCCGGCTCCCTTCTCCCATCACTCGTGAACAAGACCCCGAGATACTTGAACTCCTCCACTTGGGGCAGGAACTCATCCCCGACCTGGAGTTGGCACTCCACCCTTTTCTGGCTGAGAACCATGGCCTCAGATTTGGAGGTGCTGATCCTCATTCCCGCTGCTTCACACTCGGCTGCGAACCGTTCCATTGCGAGCTGGAGGCCCTCGCCCGATGAAGCCAACAGAACCACATCATCTGCAAAAATCAGAGATGAGATTCTGAGGCCACCGAAGCGAAAGCCCTCCGCCACTTGGCTGCGCCTAGAAATTCTATCCATAAAAATTATGAACAGAACCGGTGACAAGGGGCAGCCCGGGCGGAGCCCATCACCCACCAGGAACGAGTCCAACTTATTGCCGGCAATGCGAACCAAGCTCTTGCAACGGTTGCATAGGGATCGAATGGCCCGTAGCAATGGGCCAGACACCCCATACTCCCGCAGCACCTCCCACAGGACATCCCAAGGGACACGGTCGAATGCCTTCTCCAAGTCCCCACGACCCGGACGAAAACCGCATTGTTCCTCCTGTATCCGAGGTTCGACTAGCGGACAAACTCGACTTTCCAGCAACCTGGCATAGACTTTCCCAGGGAGGCTGAGGAGTGTGATCCCCCTGTAGTTGAAACACACCCTCCAGTCCCCCTTATTAACGATGGGGACCACCACCCCGGTCTGCCAGTCCACGGGTACTGCCCCTGATCTCCACGCAACATTGTAGAGGCGTGTCAACCAGGACAGCCCTACAACGTCCAGAGCCTTCAGGAACTCGGGGCGGACCTCATCAACACCAGGGGCTCTGCCACCAAGGAGTTGTTTAACTGCCTCAGTGACCTCGTCCCTGGTAATTGGCGGGTCATTCCCCTCATCCCCAGACTCTTCTTCCTCTTCGCAAGATGTGTCAGTGGGATTAAGGAGCTCCTCGAAGTATTCCTTCCACCACCTGACAATTTTCTCAGTCGACGTCAGCAGCGCTCCGCCAGCACTATACACAGTGCAGGTAGAGCACCGCTATCCCCTCCTGAGACGCCTGACAGTTTGCCAGAATCTCTTCGAGGCAGTCCAAAAGTCTTTTTCCATGGCCTCTCCAAACTCCTCCCACACCCGAGTTTTTGCTTCAGCCACTGCCCGAGCCGCAATTTAGTGCCTTTGTATGTTGGTTTTAAGCCTAAATTTCTTATTAGAGTGAATGTATTCTGATTATTATTATTGTTGTTGTTACAACTGTCTAAAATGTTTTTAACACCTAGTTGAATTTGGTCGTTTAGTTATAGGTAGTTAATATAATCTTGGTCCAAGGTTTTCTAGTAAACAGAGTGTCTCAAACTCTGAAACACTAACTTTCCTGTCTCTTTGTTCAGGGTGATTCTGGTGGGCCGCTGATGTGTAAGCAGGGCGGCTCTTGGTTCCAGGCGGTCGTGTTAACAGCTCCAAGCTCCTCTGCCAGGAGAAGACGAAGCTCAGTCATGACCTTCACCAGACTGAGCACCTTTGACTCCTTCCTGTCTGAGACGGTCGAGACACTCTTGTCTCCAGCCTTGAATATCACCAGCGCCAACTCCGCCAACCACACCAATGTTTCCGTCACTACCACTACCAGCAGTACCTACACCACCACAATGGTTACCACTACTACTGACTCGAAAAGCGTGTTCGACAGCAGCGAGGGTCGTCCTGCTTGCTCCTTCATCTTTGTCTTCTTCCATCTCCTCTGCCTCGCCTTTTGTCTTCAACTCTGCCTTTAGGGAACCCAGACTTCATTGACATGATGTGATGGACACAAATGAATGTGAACAAGCTTCGACGTTGAGACTTTACAGGTTTAAAGCTTTGCCTGCCAATCTTTGATTTGATTCTGCCTTTATTGGATTTCTACAGAGAGCTCAGTAATGATATTCTGGATAATCAAAACAGGCATGAAATACTCCTGGATGAATCTTCAGCGCAAACATCATGACCCTCCGACAGAGAGGTCGACTTCAAATCCCAGAGGGCAGTACAGTGCCATCATCCAATCCAATCATTGGAGGGGGTTCTACTGATTACAATGAAAGTTTTTTTTTTAATATGCAAATGTTTTATGTGCACCATGAGACATTCGTTGTGATAAATTCAGGCTCACACTGTGCAGCCTGGAGAGTTAGTGTTATACAGTATATAGGGATTCTGGTAGAAAAACCGTACCAACTCACTGAGGAAGTTTTATTTACACAACCTCTGTAATTTAGTTAATTTAGTTAATTTTAGTTAATGATTTAGTTAATGAGCATAACACAGTGAGCTGAACAGATCAAATGACATGAAGAAATTACGTTTGTCTATATTTTTGGGGCCTTGTCCTTACACTGACCTCATTATGAGAAACTATAGACATTTAAGAAAAAGCAGATTAATGAAATGTGTTTCTGTACCTCTGAGGGACGACTACCTGGAGCCCAAGATTCAGGCTGGACTGGAAGAAATCCTCTAAATCTTGCACTGAACATAAAAATGTAGCCCAGCAGTTTAAACTTTATGTTTTTCTGAAACTGAACAGATCAGTAGGATATTTATCAGATTTAGAGAATTATATTTGTGGATTTTTTGGAACACAGAGACAATGACCATCCCTACCTCATGTCCTGGGCCAGTGTTAAGCACTTAATGCTCACAGTTGAACCGAGCGCACACATACTGAGCACTCTCTGACCTCTCTCTGGTATTGGATCTGTTATGGTGGCAGGAAAGTGAGTGATTATTGGAGAATGGTTGCAAGCTCTTTCGCTGATTCTGCTGAAGTTCTACTTTATAATGTTATTTTTTTTTATTCTGGTGTAAATATCACTGAGATTAAAAATGTCCTTTTCATGACTGACATGGGCAATGAAGCAACAAGGGTTTTATTTTAAAAAATGAACACCAGTTATCAGCATCACATCTGCTAAAGCAGACAGCATGCAGCGACAAGGATGAGTACCCAAATAAGAGAAAGTAACTGATTTAATTGAAAACGTGCCATTTATTAAGACAGATCCACAAGAAAGGGAAAAACATAAGTCTCAAACTAAACAGAGGAATGCCTAAACACAAAATAATAACCAGACCACTACAAAAACCTCGGAAAATATACACCAAGGGTAACGATGGAATTTGGTAAAGAGAAAAACAGAATACACTAACACAGCACACAGAACTATTACAATAAAACAGGAAACCACAGACTCACACAGGAACAGAGGGAGCATGAGATGTAACTGGGAAACAAATAAATAAACGTGGAGACAGAATTTAACCTACACAAGGGACATGACACACTCCGCAAGGGATGAGGGCAGAAGGAACAGAACCATGACTAACAGTAAATCAAAGGATATTAATAATCAAAAACAACACTTGGTCACCAGACCCAGGGCCATGACCATCGGGTTACGACTGTCTTTGGACAATGAACATAAAACATAAACACACAATAAAAAGTTTCACACAAATATCCAGATAACATGAAAAAAGATCAAAGCCTAGATTTATCCCATATTTGGGAAATTCTAACTGATCTTCGGAAAGCCTTGGAAAGCTGTTGAGACAGTATTGAGCATTGAGCATTATTTATTGTAAATAAATATAACTCAAACACATACAGGCCCAACATCAGCAGCTGACTGCAGGGCATAAAAAAGAGTCAAATTACACTCCTCATGACATCATTACGATCACGCACATGAAAATAACAGAGCAGGTTTAATTTTCTGTCAGTTTTAGTATTTTATTTGATTACTATGTAAACAACAATGTGGGAGAAAGTTAATAAATGTTGGGAAAAACTAAAAAGCCAACACCGTCTTTGTCCTGTGGGAAATAACACAAACTGAATCGTGTGCAGTGTGAAAAGAGAGCTTTCAGCACCCCCTACTGGTGGTTTTGTGCACATGCAGTGTTAGGCTTCTTTAATGAGAGAGATTCTGTTCAACTCTTACTCTACAAGGTTGGATGCATCAGTGATGAGCAGCTGGAGGAGAACGGAGCACTTGTGGATAATTCTGTGGAGCTGGGTGGTGCGGCCACAGACCATTTGCTAATTTTACAACATCAGAGGAATTTGACTTTGTCTGTGTTTTAATGTTACACCTGCCTGTTTTACACACCTGAGAGAATTCAACCTGAAGTTTTAGACTGAGGGTGAAGTATCAGAGGTTATCTGTGACAGAAGGAGAGCAGCAAGAGGGAAGGTTTAAAGATGGCAGTGAGACTTGTTGTGAAGCACTAGAGTTGTGGAGGTCAAGCTAAAGATGTTAAGATGTTCACTGGCAGTGAGTGGGATGGAAATTCTTCCATCAGAGGGACAATTCAGAATCAAACAGGCTGGGATGGACTGAGCATGTGTAGAGGAGGGAGGGTGGTTAACTTGACAAAAGATGATAAAGATGGAGCTGCCAGGCAGGAGGAAAAGAGGAAGACCTCAGAGGTGATGCGGAAGTCGGCCACTCAGGACCAAATTGTTGCTGTTTTTGTGCTTTCTATCACCTTTTGCGATTTGACACCAGAACAAGCAGTGTTCAAGTGTACAAATGGTAAACACTCCTAAATTACAATCATGATACAAAACCAGGAACTGCTGGAAGCACTTGCGCGTCCTTGGGTTGCTACGGAAACCAGGCGTCCAGTCCTCTGTTTTACCTGATGCAAATGGATGAAGGATGGGTCACCAAAAGCGGTACGTGAAGAAGCAGAAGTGCAGCAAACATGCTGGGATCCTTGCTAAGCTAAGAGCCAATCCATCCTACTATCAAACGTTTGTACATCCCACCCAGCACTTCTTGATGTGATGTTCTTCTGCCTCCCTGGCTGCAGTGTGGGATGGTGTTCGCTCGGTGTTGTAGCATCCTGATGACACCCAGTTTGTGCTCCAGTGGATGATGAGAGTCAAAGGTTTATGGTACACGTCAGCTTTTAGATGTCCCCCATTACTGATGGAAATCTCACAGTCTAAGAAGGCTAACCTGCCACTTTTCATATCCTCCCTGGTGAATTTGATGTGTCGGTCCACCGAGTTAATGTGATCCGTGAAATGTGGAACATCCTGAGATTTGATTTTCACCCAGGTGTCATCCACATATCTGAATCAATGGCTTGGTGGTGTTCCAGGGTAGGATAGCAAAGCCCTCTTTTCTACTTCTTCCATGTACAAATTGGCCACGATGGCACACCCATGTTTCTGCCTGTAGAAATGACCCTTGTATGTGAAGTATGTGGAATGAAGACACAGTTCAAACACACTTGGTTGATGCTGAGAGTGGTCCTGTTGCTGAGGTTGGGTCATCCTGTAATCTCTTACTACCTGCAACGCTTCCGTGACAGGGATGCAAGTGAAGAGAGATGTAACGTCGTAAGAGACCATGGTTTCATCTGCCTCCATAATGACATCTCTCACCTTCTCAACAAAAGTGTTCTGGATGTGGTGTTCAGAGCTGCCCACCAGCGGGTTGAAAATCAAAGCCAAACTTTGAACAGAAGGTGACTTCTGTGACTAGCCAGCATCAGATGGTATTCAAATTCAAATTCAAATTCAAATTCAAATTTTGTTTGTCACACACACACAACCATACACAGTATGACATGGGGGTGAAATGCTTGTAGCTGTACAATGCCCGACCATTAAATGACAGAAAAAAGTTTTACAGTATTTACAATTTACTACAAAATTTACAAATTAACTTAGGAATTTACAGTAAAAAAAAAAAAAAAAAAAAAGTGCAAATAGCAGAAAGAGATTATCAAGATTATAGATTATAGGATTATAGGAAGAGTGTGGTGGTGCGTGTGGTGATGTGATGTGTGTGAGAGTCCAGTCCTACACCTGGTTCAGGGCCCGAATAGCCTGGGGGAAGAAGCTCCTCCTCATTCTCTCTGTTTTGGCCTTAAGGGAGCAGAAGCGCTTCCCAGACCTCAACAGTGAGAAGAGTCCATTGTTGGGATGGGAGAGGTCCATCATAATCTTCTTAGCTTTGGACTTGCACCGCTTGGTGTAGATGGACAGCAGGTCAGAGAGCTCTGATTGAATGATGCGTTCGGCCGAGCGCACCACTCTGTCCTGCTTGGTGCTGTTCCCAAACCAGGTGCAGATGTTTGCCGTCAGGACGCTCTCGATGGTGCAGCAGTAGAAGTTCTTGAGCACCTTCAGTGGCAGATGGAAGTCTCTAAGTCTTCTAAGGAAGAAGAGACGCTGACGGGCTTTCTTAACCAGGGTGTTGATGTGGCAGGACCATGACAGGTCCTGAGTGATGTGGACACCCAGGTATCGGAAACTGTCCACTCTCTCCACTGGCGTGGCACTGATGATGAGGGGTTTGTAATTCCTCGCCTGCTTTGTGGTGAAGTCCATGATCAGCTCCTTAGTCTTGCTGATGTTTAGGAGGAGGTTATTCTCCTGGCACCAGGTCTCCAGGTTCCTAATCTCCTCCAGGTAGGCTGTCTCGATGTTGTCGGAGATCAGGCCTACAACAACAGTGTCATCAGCAAACCTGACAATGGAGGTGGTGTCTGATGTGGCTACACAGTCATAAGTGTACAGTGAGTACAGCAGGGGGCTTAAAACGCAGCCCTGAGGCTCCAGTGCTGAGTGAGATGGAGGGGGAGACTTGTTTTCCCACCCTCACTGATTGGGGTCTGTCTGTGAGGAAGTTGAGGATCCACTGACACAGTGATGAGCTGAGTCCTAGATCCGTCAACTTGGTGAAAAGCTTAGAGGGAATTATTGTGTTGAATGCTGAACTGTAGTCCACGAACAGCATCCTAACATAATTCCCTCTGCCAGTGTCCAGGTGACTCAGGGATGTGTGGAGCAGGTGAGATATGGCGTCGTCTGTGGAACGATTAGTCCGGTAAGCAAACTGAAGTGAGTCGATGGTGGCAGGAAGTGAAGAAGTGATGTGATCTCTCATCAGTCTTTCAAAACACTTCATCACAATTGAGGTCAGTGCTACTGGACGGTAGTCATTGTGGCAAGCGGGCTGTTGTTTCTTTGGAACAGGAACTATAATGGACTGTTTGAAGCACGTGGGAACCACAGCTTGGGCCAGGGAGAGGTTGAAGATCTCCGTGAACACTGGTGTTAGCTGGTCAGCGCAGGCTCTCAGGACCCGGCCAGGGATTGCATCTGGTCCTGCTGCCTTCCTGGTGTTAACCCTCCTCAAGGTGTTCCTCACGGCATGCTCTGTGATGATGAATGCATTTTCTTCACTGGTGCACTCCGAGCGCGCGCAGCCGTTTGTTGTTTTAATTGCTGCGGCGTCGAAGCGAGCATAAAACGTGTTCAGCTCATCAGCCAGTGAAGCATCGGCATTCATCATTGAAGAAGCTGGTCGTTTATAGTCCGTTATAGTCCGCAGTCCTCTCCACAGGCTCCTGTCGCACTGTCGTAGCTGTGACTCTAGTTTTTCCCCGTAGCTCCGTTTTGCCTTTCTATTCTGTAGTATTACTTTAAAAATCAAGACTAGGAAGCAGCTGAAGGCAAGGATTGAATGTTTAAAGTTAAAGAAGGAAGAAGGTTGCACCGAGTTCAGGTTCTGTGTTGTAGGGAACAGGTACCAGGTAGCTGGAGAGTACAGCTGCACTGCTGAGGGAAACTGCCAAGAAGGCGTTTGGTGAATCCTCCACACAGAGGAAAGCGAGCAGGGAGAATGAGGACATACAAGAAAGTACACGAAGGAAGAGGCTAATAAAGAAAAAGTAGGGTAATCAGGGAGATGAAGGGAGTAGACAGGACAAGGTAAATGAAATGAATGAAAGGGAAGGTTTACAACATGGTAGTGAAGCCTGCTGTGATGTATGGCTTGGAGACAGTGGCCATGAGAAAAAGGCAGGATCAGAAATGAATCCATTATAGAGACAGCAGAGAGGCAGCGATGGCTCGAGCATGTGCAGAGGATGGAGGGTGGCTATACTGGACAAAAGGATGAAGATGGAGGTGCTGGGCAGGAAGAGAAGAGGAAGATCTCAGAGAAGATTCATGAATGTACTTGAGGACATGCAGAGGGTTGGTGTGACAGAGGAAGATGCTGGGTTAAACCAAAATCAGGGAGTCCCATCAGGTTTTTGGAAATAGAAACGGTTGCTTTAAGTGAAGTCATGATTGCTCAGCTCCACCTTTTTCATGTCGCCCATATTAGATTCTTTGCTTTGTCACTGTATTTCCTGGCAGCTTATCACCTCTTAAGTCCTACTCGAGATTGAGATAAAGACTGAGAGCGTTTAGTGTGATGCCTTTTTAGTCAGACGTCTGATGGCTTTTTGTTTGTGGTCTGATGTTTGAGGCTGAGGATAAATGTACACTGTTAAATATCAACACTTCACTGATCTTTTGATTCCTCATAGGCATCTGATGGAAGACAACACACTACTCAGTCGACCATTTTACACTTTATTCTCTCACAAAATCACTTCTACAAGGGATATGTGTCCTGAATGACACTCTGCCGTGGATCTGGTAATGGCGGTGCGCCCCTAACAGTTTTATTACCGGCTGTCCCACTCCAGTCTAAACAACAGTGTTACACAGGCATTCAGTAGTCACGTTGCACAGCGCACTCAGAGGTTATTGTCTGTTAGCTGCAAAACATCTTTTCTCAGCTCTGGCGAGGCTGTGACCTTTCCCTACTGCCTTCCAGTAAATTTCTACTGGCAGATGGTTCCCTGTTATCAACTCCTGCAGACGAGCGTGAGTGAGGGTCTCCAACATTCTACCACTACAGCACACGTAGCCTTTATTATCAGGGCCGTGTCCACTTAATACTACGCTATATAAAATTACATGACACTTATTAATATAAAGCATAGCTTTGAGGCACTACAGTTAATTTAATTTCAACAACACCATAGACTAGATGTTCTCAGGTGTCCTGAACAGCAGGCTGACTCAAAGAGAAACTCATCTTTGCTGCTCCTAAACTGCAAACAGACTTTTCACATCACTACATTTATATTATTCAGCTTTTAAAATACTTCAGTCTGTAGCAGGATTTTGGTTTCATGATGTAAAATTAATAATCAATTCTAAAAAATAAGTTACTCATCAGTAAAAAGGCTGCTGCCTGAAAGCTGAAATTCCTGTTTAATACAACATGTTTGGTGTGAGGAAGATCAGGTGACCTGCATTGAGGTGTTGGGTGTGTCACCAGACAGGAAACTGAGAGCTGTGTTTAATGCAAATAAAGAGGAGGAAGGTTATTTAACCTCAGCAGGTCTGGAGGTTTGGATCTTACAGCGATGGCTTTCTACAAAGTGATGTGTTTGGCTGCTGGGCTAATGCTCCTGACCCAAGGTAAGAGCTCTCTTCACACACCTGCATCAGGTACGACTCAGAGGGTGAAAACACTCAGGAGCACATCGCTTCGCTTTAAAGTGACACTGCAGGAAGTAACACAGCAGGAAAAGGAGGACTGGTGGTTTATTTTAGCTTCATCTTTATCTTGGTGATGAAAGCTTAAACACAGATTAATATGTTTGGTTTTGGAAGCAGCTGAGAGGCTGAACTGCTCTCCATCAATCAGCGTCTGTATCACAGTTATTAGAGCTGCTTTATTTTATTTTAGCTTTGATTCAGTTTTTAACTTTTCAATTCAATTTATTTTTTAATGATGTAATCAGTCAGTTTTGAGTCATACAAAGAGATTTATTCATGAGGGTGTACATGTTTAAAAAACTAAAAACGTTTATTAATGATTATTTGATGGTTGTTTATAACTTTTCTATCGAACAATGGAGTAATTGTGGAGAGTGGAAAATGAAAGCATAACTAAAAAAACACTGAGTGGCTGAGCTGAGAACACACACAAACATAAACACACAAAAAGATCAGAAAACTTTAAAGAAAAGAGTTCACTGATCTTTGTCAGAAAACAACTACATGATAACAAAACCAGTCTAAAGTGACAGCTCGCCAATCGAAAACAATAATGGTGTAAATGGTAACCACACACACATACACACACACACAACTAGCTACAGAAATTGCATTTAACAGACGAAGGAAGCGCCCACTGGAGTCTTTGACTGCTTTGCGTGGTTAACCACTACTGTAAAACTGGGGAAAACGAAACATAACACACATGTTAATATTTATATAAAAATATATGTAAAGATTCTTCATAATACATTCAATTTATTAACATCTTACTGAAAAATTTGCCAGGCCTGGCATTGATGGCTCCTCATAGATGGAGATATGGCATGATGGCATGCCATATCTGGCTCAATTGTGGTGTGGTTTATGTGGCCCAGGCCCAGAGAAAACAGGTTTTCCCTGGATTCAGCATCAAGCTGGCACTTCTGACTGACCGGTGTCGTGACAGAGTGTATGTCAACCAGATGTGGACCAGGTCTGGCAATGATGGCACTGTTTATGTTCCTATTTTAGTTAGAAGACCCAAATGCCATGTTGCAATACTGTACTGCTATGGTAGCCAACGTTTCAAATGCAGGTTTGACAGGTTTGTGAGTGTACACTTTATGCAAAACCTAGTGACGGTTTACTCATGTTTACCACCGGGTGGCTGTAGCTCAGGAGGTAGACCAGCTCACCAACTGGTCAGAAGGTTAGTGGTTTGATCCCTGGCTCCTTCAGTCCACATGTCAAGAGTGTGAATGTGTATGAATGTAGTTAGGAAGCACTCAGTGTGATTGGGTGAATGTGGCATGTTGTACAGAGCACTTTAAGTAATCCGGGAGAGTAGAAAAATGCTATATAAGAGTCAGTCCATTCACTGTCTGAACATGTGTCATGTTACTTTTGCACTGTTTTGCATGTTCTGGCACATGTTGTTATTACATGGCTTGATTAAGGTACACATTATTCTGACATCTGGGGCCAGAGCTGAAACTGTTCTGGGCCAGCACAGTTTGTCTACAACTGCCCCGTAGCTGTACACAACTTACACATGCCCCACGTACCGCAAACAATGACGGCCCTTTGGTGGACCAGATCAGGTTTGCCAGAGGTAGTCCACACATGGGCCAGCACAGGACCACCAGTGTGTCTGCAAATGGCCTTGTGCTGACCCATGTGTGGGCCCAGATCTGGCAAACCAGATTTATATTCCTATTTTAGTTAGAAGACAAAAAATGCCATGTTGCAATACTATACTGCTATGGTAGCCAACGTTTCAAATGCAGGTTTGACAGGTTTGTGTGTGTACACTTTATGCAAAACCTAGTGACGGTTTACTGGCAAACCAGATCTGGGCCCACACATGGGCCGTCATTCTTTGTAGTGTGTGGGCTATGTGGGTTGGAGGGTCTGTTAGTACAATAACCTCACAGCAGCTGTGTTATTGATCAGATTATGTCATTAAAAATGCTCCAACAGCCCAGAGGTCGAGTTAAGGTAAAGCCAAACAGACAGCTAGCAGCTACAGCCCCTCCCGACGGGGACTGACTCACTGCTGGATGCTTTTAGCTAACCACAGATATTGACTATTGACTGACCCACTATTATTACAGACAATGAACAAACCACAGACAAATGAATGCAGATTTTTTGTTTAAACATTGTTTTTTTCTGTGTTTCAGAGTCTGAGTCACAGCTGAATGGTAAGATAAAGCTTCTTTGTGTAATGATTTACTTTTATGTGTAATAAATCTTTTGTTTCATATGAATATTAGTTTGTGAGTGAACTGTAGACTCCCAGGATCACTGTGTCCTCACTCAGCAGTTTGTAATGCTGAGAGTTTACAGCTCTTACAGTAATGCTCATTCTGTGTTTTAATGTCGGTCTTCAGTTTGTGGTCAGGCGCCTCTGAACACCAGGATTGTAGGAGGACAGGTGGCCCCTGTTGGCAGCTGGCCCTGGCAGGTCAGTCTGCAAAGATCTGGGTCCCACTTCTGTGGAGGATCCCTCATTAACAGTCAGTGGGTGCTGACTGCTGCTCACTGCTTTCCAACGTGAGTAATGAGGCTGAAGCTGAACACTAAACAAGATTTAAAGAGATTATGGAGGGTCCTAATCCGGGGGGGGGGGGGGGGGGGGGGGGGGGGGGGGGGTGTAACAGGATCAATATTTACATTTACATATAAAAAATTTTTTTAAGTGTTTCTTCATTTTCTGTTAAACACATTGAATTTTCATGTAATGAAATGTGTTATATAAATAAAATGATCACTTTCAAATATTTAAAAGGGGCAGAAAGTCAAACTTTATATATGTTTTCTCGTCTATAACAATTGTAACAACTGTGCACTGTTCGTGTCTCTCTTGATGATCTCAGCATTACTACAACCGGTCTGACTGTGAATCTGGGCCGTCAGAGTCTACAGGGATCTAATCCCAATGCAGTGTCTCGGACAGTAACACAGATCATCAACCATCCAAACTACAACTCTGGTACCAACAACAACGACATCTGCCTCCTGAGGCTCTCCTCACCGGTGACTTTCAACAAGTACATTTCTCCCGTCTGCCTGGCAGCTTCAAACAGCACCTTCTACAGCGGTGTTAACAGCTCGGTCACCGGCTGGGGCAATATAGGAAGGGGAGGTGGGTCAATGGTTAGAACAGATTAATATTGTCAAGGATGACAGGAAACAAACAGCTTCTCCAAAGTATCTATAAAGGAGGCCTTTGTCTGCTTATTTTATGATTCTGTTGCTGAAGAGAAGCCTAAATGTTTCAGAAACTATGATTTATGAATTTATAGAAAAGACACCAAATTTCTGAGCCAACCTCAAAGGAAATGTTTGTAAAAAAGAAACTGGCCTCATGTAGTTTCGTTTTTGATGATAAACCTGTGTGCGTGGAGGGGAAACAGACTTTATAAACACTAAAAGAAACATGGACTGAAATATTTGGGAAATGTCTGCAGCATCAAAGATAGAGATACTAACAGAACATCAAAAACACTTTAAAAAACTGATTGTGCATTTTTATTACTTTTAATCAGATTTGTCTGGTGGTTCAATATATACAGCTTTCTGTCATGTGACCACTGAAAGTGGGAAATCCTTTGAGTTAAAACTTATTCACCACCAGAATAAATGCCTGGAAGTGGAACGATGCTTTGTTTACTGTTCTGGTTTGTACCTTTAATCTGTCAGACGCTGTTTATTAAACAGATATTTTTTTTACCCCTTCAGTGTCTCTTCCTTCTCCACAAAACCTGATGGAGGTGGAGGTTCCTGTTGTGGGAAACAGGCAGTGTAACTGTAACTATGGAGTGGGAAGAATCACTGACAACATGATCTGTGCCGGGTTACGTGAAGGAGGAAAGGACTCCTGTCAGGTGATTGTTGTTACCTGTGTTTGGCACATTTTCACCTTCTACAAATTATTCTTCTTAGTTTTTCAGGTGCACACAGATGCAGTCAGTTCCTTCCTATTTAACATACCTGATCTGCTAAGAGAGACCATATTGAGCTGTGTGTAATTTACTAATAGAACAGATGCAGTTTTTTAACTATAGCCAGAAAATCATATATGTGGCTCAGTCATGGGGAATGAGACAGGACGCAGGAAAGATTCTTGGGTTTTTTATTTTCTGATTGCATTCAGAAAAGCTTAAATTTAACAATAAATCGGCATGCACTCACTTAACCTGGCTCACAAAGAACACTGACGTGGAGTCTCACGCAACGATCCCGCGCCGAGGAGCGCTCAGCCACACTCTTGACCCCATGGTTTCCCTAGAAAACCAATGGGGTCGGCTCTGACCCCATGGGTTCTCCAGGGTTAAGTAGCTCCCCGATGAGGCTTTGTTAGCTGCAGGTGGGGCCTGCCTCCAGATGGGACACACCCACCAAGCCTGCCTGAAACCCTGTGCTCAGCCACACCCACAGCCACACCCACTTGCCTATACATACAAGCATGGAGAACACAAGAACAGCACAGTGCAGCAAACATACATCATATATTATATTGGTCCATAACTGCTCATGGACCCTGGGTCTCTCAGATCCAGGTCACTGACACAAGTTATGCGTTAGGACAAATACACACACAGGAATCATACAGCAAGCTAGCTCCCCTGCCAAACCACTTGTTAGTACCGCTCAAGGTACATGACCATTAAACACACACACGTGAAAAATTTCAGAATCTCTGTGGAATGCCTCCCACTCACAGCTCACTGTCTGTACTCTAGTTTAAGGCAGCTCTTAAAGGGGCGGTATAGAACCAAAAACCCTGATCTAGTCATCACCATGACAGCTCTACAAAAAGACCTCTGGTGGACAGGTAAACAGTTTAAAAGATGTGATTGTTTTTTAAACTTTTTTTTAAACTTGTTTCTAAAGTGTGTTACAGCTGGTTTTCCCAGAACCAATGCAACCTTTCTCAGGTGAATTTTTTTTTAATTAAAAAAAACCCCAAGATATATAAAAAGTAGATTTGCAAATGTTTGTTTTTTTTGTTTGTGTGTGTTATTAATCAGACTGACATTCAATCAAGGTCCTGTTATATTCAGGATAGGTTTCCAAATTCAACATGTGAAGCACAAAAAATAACAAATGTATTTTTGTTGGGAAAGGAACTCACAGAAATGCATAAGCAGTTCACTCCTCTTACATGCCATCTTCTTACTGCACTCCCTTTATAAACCCTGATGGTTCTGTCTAACAGTAAATGTTTCTGCTCTCAAAGGGGGATTCAGGAGGTCCAATGGTGAGCAAGCAGAATGGTCGCTGGATTCAGGCAGGAATCGTCAGTTTTAGGAATGGTTGTGCCAGGCCGAATTTTCCAGGAGTCTACACCAGCGTATCCCAGTACCAGGCCTGGATCAACAGCCAGATCTCCTCCAAACAGCCAGGCTTCATGACATTCACGTCCACTGGGACCAACAGTGATCTCAGTGTAACCTGCACAGGACTGCTACCAGTGCCAACCACCACCACTATCACCACCACCACACTTTCAACAACCACTAACCATCCAACAAACACCACAAGACCTACAAACACGACACTTCCTACAACTATCAACCGTCCAACAAATACATCCACACCTACAAACAACACACTTCCAACAAACACCAACCGTCCAAAAAACACTACACTTCCAACAACCACCAACCGTCCAACAAACACCACCACACCTGCAAACAACACACTTTCAACAACCACCAACCGTCCAAAAAACACTACACTTCCAACAACCACCAACCGTCCAACAAACACCACCACACCTGCAAACAACACACTTTCAACAACCACCAACCGTCCAACAAGACCTACAAACACCACACTTTCAACAACCACCAACCGTCCAACAAACACCACAAGACCTACAAACACCACACTTTCAACAACTACCAACCGTCCAACAAACACCACAAGACCTACAAACACCACACTTTCAACAACCACCAACCGTCCAACAAACACCACAAGACCTACAAACATGACACTTCCAACAACCACCAACCGTCCAACAAACACCACAAGACCTACAAACATGACACTTCCAACAACCACCAACCGTCCAACAAACACCACAAGACCTACAAACATGACACTTCCAACAACCACTGCAATTCCAAAAACCACCAACCGTCCAACAAACACCACCTCACCTACAAACAACACACTTTCAACAACCACCAACCGTCCAACAAACACCACAAGACCTACAAACAACACACTTTCAACAACCACCAACCGTCCAACAAACACCACAAGACCTACAAACACCACACTTTCAACAACTACCAACCGTCCAACAAACACCACAAGACCTACAAACATGACACTTCCAACAACCACTGCAATTCCAACAACCACCAACCGTCCAACAAATACATCCACACCTACAAACACCACACTTTCAACAACCACCAACCGTCCAAAAAACACTACACTTCCAACAACCACCAACCGTCCAACAAATACATCCACACCTACAAACACCACACTTTCAACAACCACCAACCGTCCAAAAAACACTACACTTCCAACAACCACCAACCGTCCAACAAACACCACCACACCTACAAACAACACACTTTCAACAACCACCAACCGTCCAAAAAACACTACACTTCCAATAACCACCAACCGTCCAACAAACACCACCACACCTACAAACAACACACTTTCAACAACCACCAACCGTCCAACAAACACCACAAGACCTACAAACACCACACTTTCAACAACCACCAACCGTCCAACAAACACCACAAGACCTACAAACACCACACTTTCAACAACTACCAACCGTCCAACAAACACCACAAGACCTACAAACACCACACTTTCAACAACCACCAACCGTCCAACAAACACCACAAGACCTACAAACATGACACTTCCAACAACCACCAACCGTCCAACAAACACCACAAGACCTACAAACATGACACTTCCAACAACCACCAACCGTCCAACAAACACCACAAGACCTACAAACACCACACTTTCAACAACTACCAACCGTCCAACAAACACCACAAGACCTACAAACATGACACTTCCAACAACCACCAACCGTCCAACAAACACCACAAGACCTACAAACATGACACTTCCAACAACCACCAACCGTCCAACAAACACCACAAGACCTACAAACATGACACTTCCAACAACCACTGCAATTCCAACAACCACCAACCGTCCAACAAATACATCCACACCTACAAACACTACACTTCCAACAACCACCAACCGTCCAACCAACACCACCACACCTACAAACAACACACTTTCAACAACCACCAACCGTCCAAAAAACACTACACTTCCAACAACCACCAACCGTCCAACAAACACCACCACACCTACAAACAACACACTTTCAACAACCACCAACCGTCCAACAAACACCACAAGACCTACAAACACCACACTTTCAACAACCACCAACCGTCCAACAAACACCACAAGACCTACAAACACCACACTTTCAACAACCACCAACCGTCCAACAAACACCACAAGACCTACAAACACCACACTTTCAACAACTACCAACCGTCCAACAAACACCACAAGACCTACAAACACCACACTTTCAACAACCACCAACCGTCCAACAAACACCACAAGATCTACAAACATGACACTTCCAACAACCACCAACCGTCCAACAAACACCACAAGACCTACAAACATGACACTTCCAACAACCACTGCAATTCCAACAATCACCAACCGTCCAACAAATACATCCACACCTACAAACACCACACTTTCAACAACCACCAACCGTCCAAAAAACACTACACTTCCAACAACCAACAACCGTCCAACAAACACCACAAGACCTACAAACAACACACTTTCAACAACCACCAACCGTCCAACAAACACCACAAGACCTACAAACACCACACTTTCAACAACTACCAACCGTCCAACAAACACCACAAGACCTACAAACACCACACTTTCAACAACCACCAACCGTCCAACAAACACCACAAGACCTACAAACATGACACTTCCAACAACCACCAACCGTCCAACAAACACCACAAGACCAACAAACATGACACTTCCAACAACCACCAACCGTCCAACAAACACCACAAGACCTACAAACATGACACTTCCAACAACCACTGCAATTCCAACAACCACCAACCGTCCAACAAATACATCCACACCTACAAACACTACACTTCCAACAACCACCAACCGTCCAACAAACACCACCACACCTGCAAACAACACACTTTCAACAACCACCAACCGTCCAACAAACACCACAAGACCTACAAACACCACACTTTCAACAACCACCAACCGTCCAACAAACACCACAAGACCTACAAACACCACACTTTCAACAACTACCAACCGTCCAACAAACACCACAAGACCTACAAACACCACACTTTCAACAACCACCAACCGTCCAACAAACACCACAAGACCTACAAACATGACACTTCCAACAACCACCAACCGTCCAACAAACACCACAAGACCTACAAACATGACACTTCCAACAACCACCAACCGTCCAACAAACACCACAAGACCTACAAACATGACACTTCCAACAACTATCAACCGTCCAACAAATACAACCACAACTACAAACACCACACGTTCAACAACCACCAACCGTCCAACAAACACCACAAGACCTACAAACATGACACTTCCAACAACTATCAACCGTCCAACAAATACAACCACAACTACAAACACCACACTTTCAACAACCACCAACCGTCCAACAAATACAACCACAACTACAAACAACACACTTCCAACAAACACTACAATTTCAACAACCATCAACCGTCCTACACTGTGAACACCGCGGCTTATACTGACGTGCGGCTAATGCATTTTTTTTTTTTCATGCGTCCAAAAACATTTTGCCTGGTAACAGTAGACCAATGAAATTGATAAGTAGTATATATACGGTATATATTTTTACCGGTTGTTAAGAGACGTTGTAATGTTGTTTGTGCACTGTTCGGTAAAAAATCCCATAAGCAACGTAATTTGTGTGTTATTGATACCTACGTATACTTAAAGGTAGTCGTGTTACAGGCATTGTTCGAGGAAAAAAAGCATTTGCAGTATGTATTTCTGTATGTTACCATAATGTTTATGTTACCATGTTTATGTTACCTTATGGATTAAGATCCGGTGCGGCCTGTAGAAGTACAAAATTGATTTTCTTTCTAAAATTAGAGCATGCGGCTTTTAATCAGGTGTGCTCTGTAGTCCGGGAGTTACGGTACAAGTTCGTAATAAAGTGCAAAAAAGGTTAAGATCATAAGTGATGTTTAAGTTAAAAAGTAATAGGTCAAAGGTCAGATTAAAAACAGGTTAAATAGAGATTTACTAAGAACAAGGAAATTATGTATATAAAGATCAAACAAGGAAATAAATCAAGACCATGAGTAATGAGAAATTAAACCAGCTTAACCTCCTAAGACGCAAACTCTTCCACAGCATGTATTTTTAACTTCTCTTTGATATTCGGGCATATTGGAGCCTGATGAATGTAAAAACAAAGAATTACCAGGTGTTTTTACCTGATTTTTGTTTCTAAGAAAAATGAGAGCCACATATGAGGATATTAAAATTTTGATAGAACAGTAGCAGTATAATGTCCTCATAAGTGATTAACAGGCCCTTGTTAATTGAGTATTTTGGTCTAAATAAACTAAAATATGATGTCCACATATGTGGACGCCAGGTCCTAGGAGGTTAAAGTAATAGGCTAAGTTTTAAAAATAAAATATGGATTCAATAACATAATGGTGAATAACACATTTAAACAAGTAGGGAATGTATTGCAAATCCCAGGGACATCTTGATCACCCCTCCTTAAAAATAGTGAATTTTGAGTCGACACTGGAACTGTATAAAACAATAACCGCAGTAGTGCTTAATCATAGTCACTGTAAGAAGGAGGGAATTCTCCTTTAATAAACACTAGTGGTTCTCAACAGTAAAGAAATAAACACATGATAACCACATAAATAACTACAATCACACGATCAAGGTTTGTTACAGAAGCCAGAGAGTGAAAAACAATTTCTTGAGTAATTGTTTCTGAAGTTAAATTCTACATTAAACTTCATTTTTGTTTGATAAATTATTAAATGTTTCTGGAAAATTACACTCTAAACTAACCTTTTTTTAATCTGATATTTTAGAAGACAAATATTAAACTGACTCTTATTTTTGTTTGGTAAAAAGTTAACAACTATAGAGTTAACTGCTAATTGGGTTTTGTATTCTGTTTTCTTTAAGTTGATTTCTGATATCAGGAAAAAGCTATAGAATTAACTGGTGTTTTTTTATATATATATATATATTTGTTTCTGCATTCTGATCACAACAAAAGTTGCCTTGAGTTGACTTTTGTTGTGATTTGGTGCTATTTAAATAAAATTGAATTGAATTGAATTGAATTAACTGATTGTTTTATTAGTTGGTAATCAGTTGATTTCGGGATTCATTTCTGTTATTGATTGATGACAAGTTAACATTCTGGGGGTTAGCTGTTTTGTTTTTGCATTTGATCTTATAATTGATTTTTGTCAGATTGATAATAATTAACAGTTCTAAAATTAACTACTACTCTGTTTTTGCCATATGATTTTCTTTGATTGATTTTTATCCATCCATTCGTTTACGCTTATCCTTTTCAGGGTCGCGGGGGGCGCTGGAGCCTATCCCAGCTTTCATAGGGCGAGAGGCGGGGTACACCCTGGACAGGTCACCAGTCTGTCACAGAGCTAACACACAGAGACAGACAACCATTCGCACTCATATTCACTCCCGCATTCACACTTATTTGGATTAATCAATTAACCTATCCCCACAAACTGCATATCTTTGGACTGTGGGAGGAAGCCGGAGTACCCGGAACAAACCCACGCAAACACGGGGAGAACACAGAAAGACCCCGGCCTGATGGTGGAATTGAACTCAGGACAGTGCAGCAATGGCGCTAACCACTGTGCTGCCCCTGTTTGTATCTGTTTAATATATAAATAATTGCCTGAGTCAATTGCTAAATTCATTTTCATGTTTTTTCTTTGATTCTGACATAATTCCTGTTGAATTGATTGTTAAATTGAATCTTAGTTTTTTGTTTCATTAATTTCTAATCGAGTATTGATACAGATTCTTTGATAAATTCATTTTTGACATTGTTGCTTTTATCTTTTATTAGTTTATTACAGTGTGTTTGTTATTATTTACCAACTGGGCTGGTCTTTGATTGCTTTAACTCTTTCACGTATAGTGGTTACTACAGTGGACAAAGGCTGTTTTCTTGTATTTGTGTCAGTGTTGATGGTATACTTGCAGATAAACCACCACATTGGACACTGATGTGTCACTCCATACAATGCCACCCACTGGTCAGCCAGTGGACATGTGTAAGTGGACATGTAAAAATCTCTTTGCAAAGTACATATTAAAAAAACATAAGTTCAACAATCTTTTTTCATGCCTAAAGATGAAGAAAAATTCTTAAGAAAAAAATCCTGATTGAAGCTGTCATAATTCATGCATGAAAGGGTTAAACTAGAATCTGTCACAGTCTGGGTGAGGCAGACTGTAAGAAATGAAGAAGGTGGACCCAAATGCAAACACACAAAATAACAAAACTTAATATTAACTGAAAACGAGACATTTATTAGAGGCTGGACTAAGAGATGCAAAACTAAATCAATCAGGCAAAACCAAAACTGACCAGAGCCAGAGCAAAGGTTTTACAAGAGAACATGGAGCTTATGAAACAGTCCAAAACAAAAGCTCAGGGAGCAGTTTACCATAGAGTTACCAGTTTCTCTGCATTTATCACAGCAAAAGCAGCAGTGAATCCTTCTACCGCTGGGACGCCAGCTTCTCCACATCTAGACAACTTTCCTCAAATTAGTCTTTCAATTCATCAACCCTTCCCAAGCTGCTGCTGTCACTTCTGTTCATTTCAGAAATAAGCACAGTAGTTATCACTACCTTATCTGAAGTAATTAACCAGCTAAGCACCCCCTCTCCATCTTCTACTCAAAGACAAGCTCACGCAAGCCTTACGAACCTCCAAGCCTCACCTCAAATCTCAAAATCCAGCATACTTCTCTGTCAGAGCTTCAGTTCAAAGTCGAGCCATGTCGCTACCTGATCCAGGGTTCCCCTCATTCACCTATTAAGATTCCCATTGTTCTCAATTTCCTTTGACCTCTTCTTCTGCCATTCTTTCCTAATTGTCCGAGCTGATCCACTCCATGGAATCCTCAACTACCTTATCGAGAGCTGTTCAGCTTCGCTAGCCTGCCACCAGTTATTTTCCTCTTCTCTGGGTGGCGAGGCCACTCGGCGTTCGCTCTCCCTACGCTTGCCTCTGTCCTGTTCTCCTTCTCACCCCAACCAGTGAATAAAGGTACAACACATTTCACCAAACATAGCACATACACGTCCAGGGCCATTCGAGGACGTGGGCCCAGCTAGTGAATTGACAATATAAAGCACCTTGAGGTGACTGCTGTTCTGATTTGGTGCTAAAATTTAACTGAATAAAGACTTCTCAACCTCACCAGCCCCCAAATGAGCACATAAACAGATATATACCAAGTTTCTTCTCACTAAGAATGACAGTGATGGCATTGTTTGGGATTTCAAAGAAAAGATGGAGCGTCTGTTTTTTCATGTTACATTCTTTGTTCTTATTTTTTAATGCCAATAAACCTGCCGTGTGTTTCAGGTGTGTATAAGCAAGCAGCTAATTCCTTGCAGAGCTTTTAATAACCTGCCAGCCTTTTACAAAAACTCTAATGCAATCTCTATTGTCTCCTTTAATCAGAGGAATTGTTTCATCTTCAGGTCCTCTCACGGCACAATGACGTTGCATTCCTGCATACCTGTAAACTCACCTGTGCTCTTACGGGTAGATCCAGTTTGCTGACAGACATTAAAGTATTATTCCAGGAAATCATCTTTTACATAATGTTATCATTACAGTGTTTCCTGAGAACCAGTTTTCAAAAATTCACCCTCTTCCTTCCCACACACACAGGAGTGCTTCATGTTTTATTATATTGTTAATTGGTTTTTTTGCACTTATCTCACCTGTGACCTGAACCCTGAAGATAAAGAAGTCACACAAAAAATTAAAATCACTGTTTAGTCAAAGTGTTTCTGCTTGACTGTAATAATAACTAAAGATCCAGAAAATCACAGGTGTCTCAGTTCCACCAGCATTCCAGTAATCCACGACATGAGCATAACACAACAAAGGTGCAGTGTGGTGTCTGTCGGCTGAAGGCACCATACCCGTGATTATCCTGAATCAGAAGGATGGTCTTACATCCAGGGACTGAGTTGCAAAAGATGCAGTTTCTCTAATGTGTGATGGTACATAAGGGTTTCTGCAAAAATGAAGAAAAAAACAGAAAATAAAAATAAGATCTCAGTACAAACGAGGAAAAACGTCACAGTGTTTGAAGCCACATTATGAACCACCTAAACTGTTCAGGTGGTGAATAACTCGTAAGAAGTAGCTACGTCAAATCTGCATCAGCGTAGCAAAACAGAGGTATTACAGACATAATAGATGTGACGCACACCAGCATTAATCACTCAGCCGCTGTGCTTCATGGTCAGCCTGGGAGAAACCCAGTCAGTCAGCTAGGCTGCGATCCCCTGACTGGGTGAATTTACCTGAACAGTTTATTTGGTTCATAACTGTGACTGTGTTTTTCCTCTTTAGTGTGAATGCTGATGTTTTTCAGTTTTCAGTTTTATTTGTCATATGCAAGTTAGCACAGGGTCAACATTGCAATGAAATGTGTTTGACGAGCAGCAGTCACTCAGCAGCATGATACAGTAGGAGAAAATATAATAAAATATAATAAAATAAAAAATAGAAAAATAGTAAGAAGCAAAATATTAGAGAGACGTGGTAAAAGAGAAAAGATGACTAAATATATATGTATCTATAAATATAAATATATGTACACTAGTGATTAAATAAGAAAATCTTGAAAAGAAATATGACGGGAGGGCAGATGGGATACTGCACAGGAATGAGCAGCAGAAAATTACAGTATTGCACTTTTAAATATAAATATCAGTGACAATAAAGTGAAGTGACCAGTGCAGATTAAACAGAGTACTTGTGAAGCTGCAGGGTAGCTTCTGAGCGCTGTGTTGTGTGTTTAAGTATTGTGGTTGAGGTGTCGTATGGTTGGTGGTAAAAACTGTTTTTAAGTCTTGTAGTCGAGCAGACAGACTCCTGTAACGTCTGCCAGATGGTAACAGGGAGAATAGCTGATGTGCTGCTGTGGTCCTTGATGATGCTGTGTGCTTTACAGAGGCATCGCTGGAGATAAATGTCCTGAATGGCAGGAAGCCTCGTGCCAGTGATGTGCTCTGCTGCCTTCACCCTCTGTAGTGATTTACGGTTGTACCAAACTGTGATGCAGCTCGTCAGCAAGCTCTCAATTGCACACCTGTAAAAATTTGAGGTGATGTTGGCGTTCATGCTAAACGATGAGCATTCACAGTATTGTTATCCAATTAATTTTTTGCTAAATGAACTTCTGCATATTGTTTACATGACTGAAATAAAATTAACACAAAAAATCTTTATTATCTTTTCCATATGTTTTTTTTGTACGCTATCTCCTTCAGCGTCGTTAAAGTGAAAATAAATTAATTAATTAAAGCACCATTTAAACACCATCACCTGTCTTTGTCTCCATCCGACTACACTTCTCCGGTATGAACGACCTTCCGATGTCGTTGCTGTATATCCTGGTGGTGTGGATCTGTGAATCGATGTCTCCTTCACTCTTGGCAGCTCGATGTCATCCGTGTAGAGGAGGTGGCTGATGATTACTCGATTCTATAGTCGTGTCTGCAGCCAGTCTCGTCAACGATCTCACTGAGGGGGTTTCATGCCGATGCAGAACAGCAGTGAGGACAGAGCATCTCCTTCAATCAGCTGTCCAAGCCTGTGAGTCTTTGTTTGGCCTCTGGAATTAAAAAAAAATAAAAAATCCAGTTATCCAAAGTTTTGGCAGCAAAAAAATATTCCAAAAACAAATTTCCTTATGAGAAAATTCGATTGAACCTTGAGCATCTCTGCATAAGTGAGATAACTGCACTTCACTTCCACAGTCTTACTGAGCATGTGCAGAGGAAATGTAATATTGCCCGCAGTCTCTAGTATTTAGACCACCAGTGTGCCCCCCACCCCTCATATACAAAAAAAAGGGGGGGGGAGTGAGAACTAGGAGACTGTAATTCCACGTTATGTCACTGACAGTGGATGCAGTTCATTTGTTAATTCTAGGAAACCTAATACAGTCTGACCACTTAATTCCCGAGCAGGGTGATTGTTGACACTCCCTACTGTGTAAGTCCTGCTGTCAGTGCAGATAAATGAATCACACAACAGATCTGTTGTGTTTTTGTCCTTTTTAATCTCTGAGTGAATCATACAGCTCAAACAGAAACTGCTTCTTTAAACAAAACTTCAGTGCTGACATTTGAACTTTACATTCTTAGTCATTAGTCATAATTGCACAATAAAGAGTCGGGTCATTGTTCTTCTGACGTTATTGTGTTGCTGAGCTTTTAAGTCAAGTTTAAAGAAAATGCTGACAGCTGTCTTTACTCTGGGATTGGTTGTTATCAGAGTTACAGCCGAATAATAAGAGACAGGTTCACTATTTTTTGACTCGCACATGCTCAAATTTTTAAGAGCAGAATAAATATAAATATTTATAAATAATAAATATAAATATATTAGGGGTGCAACGATACACAAAATTCACGGTTCGGTTCGGTTCGATACTTTGGTGTCACGGTTCGATATTTTTTCGATACAAAAAAAATGTTCATGCCTTTTTAATTTGTCATTTATTAAATTTTCACGGCACATTCTGCATCACATCTCTGTGCATTCATCATTTGTTTAAAGCCAGCTCACCTCCTGCAACCACTTTTCCGAGAATATGCACTTCTTTTGTGGTTCAGACTCCTGACATTTCTTTGGAGGTGGAAGAACACCAAAGTAATTGCTTAAAGGAGCTTCTTCGACATCTTTAAGAGTTCTAAACAAATGTCTGTCCTCCTCCTGAAAATCTTATGTACGCAAACAGGCGTTGCAACTTCTTATCTTGTGCGCGTTTTTTATTTTGACAGCGAATGCGCACCTGCGGACCACTTATGTGCAGCCCTGGTTATTTAGCGATTTTGCGAGCCCTGTATCTGATTGAGGAATCACTCATCTTTGGAAAAGAGAGTTTATTACAGAGAAATGTCTCTTTCCAAAATAAAAGCTCTACTATACGCTTCTTCTGTGCTATATTCTCAGCAGCATATTAAACATATCAGGTCCCCATAAGGAGAATCATGTGCTAACGGCTGTCTAAATGACTGGGGTAAAGTTTGTAGCATGCGTGCTTGTTGTTTTTGTCTGCTTCCACTTGTCTTTGCACGAGGATGATGTCGGAGTAAATGTGCAGTCATATTCGTTGTGTTCCCACTAGTGCTGTCAGCGTTAATCTGAAATGACGTTAACGCCACAACACGGCAAATCTCCGTTAATGAGCTACCGCGGATCGCCCCGTGGGTGGGGCTGGACGGCCAACACGTTAACGAGCTAACTGCGCTAATGCACTAGTTCCCACCCATGTAATTGAGCATTGCGTGACACATCCAAGATACTGTTTTACTTTAGTCCATGACACGCTTACCTTCAGGGTCATACGTCACATGAAAACCAAAATAGTTCCAAACGCCAGATCTGAATGAGGGTGGGGGAGGTTCAATTTGCCATGTTGCAACTAGCCTAGCTTCTGTCTGCTAGCTTGCCCTGTGCTCAGTGAATCTGTGTTCGACTACTCCGCCTAGGCTGCACTGTCGAGCGCAGATCCACTGAGCTCTCAACACAGACAGCACCGTCAGAAGGAAAGTTGATGAAATAAATTAAAAATGTTGTATTGTTCGATACATATGCGTACCGAACCGAAAGCACTGTATCGAACGGTTCAATATCGATACGAGTATTGTTGCACCCCTAAAATATATTTATTATTTAGGTTAGAAAAAAGCAGAATGAAATATCAAGAAGAAATGCTAAATTGTGAAGTTCAGTTTGTTCAGCATCAGGTTTTCAAGTCCAGTAATTCTGCTGGACAATAAAATTATGTCTTATGCAGAACCTGCGATCTGAGATGTAAGACTGCACGGTGGCCTCAGGGGAGATTTTGATGGCACTCTGTAGGATGACTATAAAAATCAAGAAGAGGACGCGGCTAAAGACAGAGATGAAGATGAAATGGTGGAAGTTAAAGAAGGCAGAATGTAGCTCAGAGTTCAGGTTCTGGTTGGAAGGAAAAAGTTACCAGATAGCTGGGAAAGTGCTGAGGGAAACATCCAAGAAGGTGTTTGGTGTACTGAAGAAGACTTGGTGTTAGGATGAGGAAGTACAGGAAAGCATTCAAAGGAAGAGGTTAGCAAAGAAAAAGTGGGATAGTGAGGGAGCTGAAGGAAGTGGACCGGACTGCTGGCAAAGATAAAGGAAAAGGCTCATCGTGAACTGTATGTGAGGCTGGACACCAAGGAAGGAGAAAAGGACGTGTACTGATTGACTGGGAGAGAAATTGAGCTGGAACGGATAAATAAAAAAGTTCAACATTGCTGAAATTCCTGGATCAGGTGAGCTGCAGTGAGGCGTTGGGTGTGTCGTCAGACAGGTGTCAGAGAGAGGTGTGTTTAATGCAGACAGAGAGGAGGATGAGAGAGGAAGGCTATTTAAGCCTCAGCAGGTCTGGACGTATGGATC
The DNA here is from genome assembly GCF_056152115.1 of Neolamprologus brichardi. Classification (NCBI taxonomy): domain Eukaryota; kingdom Metazoa; phylum Chordata; class Actinopteri; order Cichliformes; family Cichlidae; genus Neolamprologus; species Neolamprologus brichardi. The sequence continues at coordinate 24,756,177 of NC_142107.1, forward strand.
TTACAGCGATGGCTTTCTACAAAGTGATGTGTTTGGCTGCTGGGCTGATGCTCCTGACCCAAGGTAAGAGCTCTCTGCACACACCTGCATCAGGTACGACTGAGAGGGCGAAAACACTCAGGAGCACATCGCTTCACTTTAAAGTGACACTGCAGGAAAAGGAGGACTGGTGGTTTATTTTAGCTTCATCTTTATCTTGGTGATGAAAGCTTAAACACAGATTAATCTGTTTGGTTTGGAAGCAGCTGAGAGGCTGAACTGCTCTCCATCAATCAGCGTCTGTATCACAGTTATTAGAGCTGCTTTATTTTATTTTAGCTTTGATTCCGAGTTTAAATTTTATTTTATTTTAATGTATTTTTATTATTTTATTGTATTTTAATTATTATTTAATTTTTTATTGTATTTAATTTATTTTAGCTTTGATTCAGTGTTTAAATTTTATTTCAATTCATACTAAGAACTTACGACTTATATTACAGAGTTTTATAATGTTAACATATTAAGTCTTAATACTCAAGAAGAGATATTATAGTTCAAATACGTGGTTCACGTCCTCGTAGATGACATTCAGCTGTTGTTTTTGTTCTGATAAGAAAATTCAGTTCAATTCAGTTTTATTTATATATCGTCAAATCACCAACATTTCAGGGGGTGATATGGTACTACAAGGTCATTAAGATAAGATGGGGCCGGATTATTTAAGACCTTGTATGTGAGGAGCAGGATGTTGAATTCAATTCTGGATTTAACTGGGAGTGTCACGGCCAGCGGAGCTGACTGTGCGAGAACGAGGGCCCACACAGAAGCAGACGGAGCGGAGAGTTAAACCAAAGCCAAGCCATTTTATTTTGGCTGATAAATATGAATACAATACAAACTAAACTGCAACCTACACTGGGAAAACTAAACACGATAACTATGATAACTATGTTTACTGTGACTACTATGAGTGCTGTGAATAGACATGGTGACACAGACAGAAACGTACACACAGACTAAATACACACGAGGGGCGATCAGGGGAAGTGAAACTAAATACAATGAACAAAGAACGCCAGACTCTTTCAAAATAAAACAGGAAACATGACGGAGGCAGACATAATACTGACTTGACAACATGAACAAGGCAGACTGGAACATAAGGGGTGACGACACAACAGGATCTAGATCGACAAGGACTAAAGACTGAGCAACTAAGGACGTTTAAGATAACTGGATGACTTAACATAAAAGAATGTCAAAATACAAGGTTACTGAAATCCGAACTAATGGTAGAAACAACAAGAACTTAGCATGTCTTCTACAGTACATGCCAATGATGCAAAATGAACAGAAAATGCTGAGTCCCATGACAGGGAGCCAATGAAGGGAAGCCGATACAGGAGAAATCTCTCTCCTTCTAGTCCCTGTCAGCACTCTGGCTGCAGCCTTTTGGATTAACTGAAGACTTCCTGATAATAATGAATCTCAGTCGTCCAGGAAGTAATAAATGCATGAACCAGTTTTTCAGCATCACTCTGAGACAGGATATTTCTAATGCTTATATTGGATATAATGTAAGAAGTCACTTTATTAGATATAATTATGTAGTTAGAACTTAATTACAGAGTATTAGGGCCACATTAGGAAAAAACATTACTGATCATTTTAAGAATAAAGTCAAATTTTCAAGATTAAATTAGAAAATCTATTTTGAAACAAAAGTTGAAATGTGGAGATTAAGCTTGTTTCAAGATAAGATAACCTTTAGTCCCACGCGTGGGAAATTTGTTTTGAGACGATCTGCCACAGTTACCCTCTAAGTTATTGAAATTGTACTTCAGAGTCAGTTTTAGTACCAAGGAAATTATTTTTCTTAAAGCTCATGAAGTCAGATGTGGCCATATTTCGATGGGAGGGTGGAGATCTTAGTTATGAGCTCACTCTTAGTTACCCTCCTTGTTATCTGTTAAGTGATGACGTATCAACCCAACGTTTGGGTCCAATCGCCCACTGCGTTAATTAAGGCTGTTGTGTTTTTAATGTGCTGTAATGCTCTGTATCATGTTTTATTTAATATAAACAAGCCCCTAAAAATAATTATTGGTCATTGTAATCATGTAGTAATCATGTGCAGCACGTCCATAAGCTTTAAACTTATGATGTAACTGCAGTTCATGTGTTCGTGGACTCCCAGACACCAAAGACTTGAAACCGCAGCAGCGCTGTTATTGATCAGATGATGTCTTTAAAAATGCTCCAAAAGTCCAGACGTCCAGTTTGAAGACTCAAAATAGCCGAGGTGACACTAACCAAAATGTTTTCCTGTGTTTCAGAGTCTGAGTCACAGCTGGGTGGTAAGATAAAGTTTCCTTTTAACTTGTAATGTTTAATACATCATGAGGATGAATATTAGTTTCTGACTGGACTCTAGACTTGAGACGCAGTGAACTTCTGAAATCAGATGACTTTTTACTGCTGTTAGTCCAGGATCACTGTGTCCTCACTCAGCAGTTTGTAATGCTGAGAGTTTACAGCTCTTACAGTAATGCTCACTCTGTGTTTTAATGTCTGTCTTCAGTTTGTGGTCAGGCGCCTCTGAACACCAAGATTGTAGGAGGACAGGAAGCTTCTCCTGGCAGCTGGCCCTGGCAGGTCAGTCTGCAAAGCTTTGGGTCCCACTTCTGTGGAGGATCCCTCATTAACAGTCAGTGGGTGCTGACTGCTGCTCACTGCTTTGAAACGTGAGTAATGACGCTGAAGCTGAACACTAAACAAGATTTATTACCATAAAGAGATTATGAAAGGTCGTAATCAGGGGGCTGAGGGTGTAACAGGATAAATATTTAACAGAGTAGGAAGTCAATAATATCATTTCTTTTTAGCCATCGTAATAACTGCATGCTATTTTGTGCTCCTTGATGATCTCAGCACCAACCCGAGAGGACTGACTGTGAATCTGGGACGTCAGAGTCTACAGGGATCTAATCCCAATGCAGTGTCTCGAACTGTAACAAAGATCATCAAACATCCAAACTACAACTCTGGTACCGATGACAACGACATCTGCCTCCTGCAGCTCTCCTCACCGGTGACTTTCAACAAGTACATTTCTCCCGTCTGCCTGGCAGCTTCAAACAGCATCTTCTACAGCGATGTTAACAGCTGGGTCACCGGCTGGGGCAGAATTGGAGAAGGAGGTGGGTCATAAAGACACCTGATTGGTTTTAGAGTAAAAAATCTCCACACTGAAGGAAATAAGTGTGCTTTCTCAGATGGCTCAGAAATACTTCAAGCAATAAAGGACTCTTGCTGCAGCATTTTGGATTAATTGAAGGCTTTTCAGAGAGTTTTTAGTACTTCCTGATAGTAATGAATTACATTTCTAAGCTTTTCAGCTCCGAGTACAATAACCTCAGTTTGATCTGAATTAAGAAGCAGAAAGTTAGCGGCCATCCAAGTCTTTATGTCTTTAAGACATTCCTGCAGTTTAACTCATTGGTGTGTGTTATCTGGCTTCATGGACAGATAGAGCTGGGTGTCATCTGCATAGCAGTGTAAATGTATGCTATGTCTTCTAATGATGCTGCCTAGGGGAAGCATGTATAATGTAAACAGAATTGGTCCTAGCACTGAACCCTGTGGAACTCCATAATTAACCTCAGTGTGTGAAGAGGACTCTCCATTTACATTCACAAACTGGAGTCTATTAGATAGATATGATACAAACCACTGCAGCACAGTACCTGTAATACCTATAGCATGTTCTAATCGCTCTAATAGGATATTATGGTCGACAGTATCGAACGCTGCACTGAGGTCTAGCAGGACAAGCACAGAGATGAGTCCACTGTCAGAGGCCATAAGAAGATCATTTGTAACCTTCACTAAAGCTGTTTCTGTGCTGTGATGAACTCTGAAACTGTCGTGTTTTGGCAGAGCTGCAGGCAGGATTGGACCCAAATACAGGACTCAGAGTCTGACTGATTAACCTAAAGCACAGCCTTACTGCTGGAAAAACAATTCAAATAATGAACTTGTGAAAAACAAACAAAATACCCTGAACATGGAAACTAAGGATTAACGCTAGAAAACTATAAACATAAACTACAAGGAAACAGAGACGACACACAGAGGGTACGACGCGACACGGAGCAGAGAAAACACAGGGCTTAAGTACACAGTCGAGTAATCCGGGAATCGGAGACAGGAGGGAAGCACAGCTGGGAGAATTTAGACCTAACGAGACAAGGGAAGCAAAATTAGAAACACTGACATGAGACACAGACTTTCAAAGTAAAACAGGAAGCACACAATAGGCACAGACGTGACACCTACACTAAACACGAGGGAACAAGAACAAAACCTGAGAACTAAACTCATAACCAGAATTAAACTGAAACATAGAATAATAACAATCAAAACAGCACAACTAGAGAATCAGAACATAAATCATATAGAATAATACCAAAATACAAGAAACTGAAAATGCTGCGTCAAAATGACCTAGAAGTGTGATAGAGACCTTCAAATGAGCCGTTCCTCTGCAGTTGATCTGTTAGCTGTTTGAGAGCTACTCTTTCAAGAGTGTTTGAGATAAAACAAGCCACTGCAGTCAACAGGCCTGCAAAAGGAGTGCATCCAACCTCACCACTCACCTCATTTTTTGGCCAATTTTACGTTAGAATCCTTCCAATTTTTGTCTCGCCATGTGAATACTCGCGTTGTTTCTCCATTTCACAGCCAAAGCGTCATTCCCCAGTGTTAAATTATGACTAGATAAGAAAAATATTTTGATACAGAAGGAATTACAGCCACACAATAGTCCTGGTATCAAATGAGGGAGACCTTTCATCTACTTTACTTTTTCTGCTTTATACTTTTTTGCCTTAGTGTCCCTTCCTTCTCCAAAAAACCTGATGGAGGTGCAGGTTCCCGTGGTGGGAAACAGGCAGTGTAAATGTGACTATGGAGTGGGAAGAATCACTGACAACATGATCTGTGCCGGGTTACCTGATGGAGGAAAGGACTCCTGTCAGGTGATTGTTGTTACCTGTGTTTGGCACATTTTCACCTTCTACAGTTTCTTCTCCTCAGCTAACAGTAAATGTTTCTGCTCTCAAAGGGAGATTCAGGAGGTCCAATGGTGATCAAGCAGAGCGGTCGCTGGATTCAGGCGGGAGTCGTCAGTTTTGGGGAAGGTTGTGCCAGGCCGAATCTTCCAGGAGTCTACGCCAGAGTATCCCGGTACCAGACCTGGATCAACAGCCGGATCTCCTCCAACCGGCCGGGCTTCATGACGTTCACGTCCACTGGGACCAACAGTGACCTCTGTGTCACCTGCAGAGGACTGCCGCCAGTGGCTGTCCTAGCCTGCTTGGTGGCCTAGGCTAAAACTCCCCCCCCCCCCCCCCCCCCCCCCCCCCCACACACACACACACACACACACACACACACACACACAAAACGTGTCAGGTTTTGTATTGTTGATTATCATTTATGCTTAGAAATATCTACTTATATATGCTTAGAGTTTCATAATTAGTTTTAGATTGGTAGAGGTTTGATCCTTAATAGTCTGCAAACTTTGTGTGCATTCCAGAGCACTCTGGGAGCTTGGGAGAGGTCGTACCTTGTCTTATTGTTTTATGGATAAACGTGTCTATATCTGTTTTAGTCTAAGTGCCTTTTGTTTAGATGACCTGCTGGACTTCCAGACCAGCAGGTTTAGGGAAGTCATTTATGGGGTCACACTCTGACCACACACACACACACACACACACACACACACACACACACACACACAGGTGAGGTACTCTTTGTTTGTATGTAAACGTCATATGTTAATGAACCTATGTATATTCATGTAACCTCAATAAAAGAGCAGTGTTACGGGGGAGCGGACGAGAGCGACTGGGGTCAAGCGAAGGAACGGCGTTTGTCCGGTTCTCTCCCGTGCACGAGAAACATGAAGAACTTTGCCTACTCGTGTCTTCTTTTGCTGTGTAATTACATTGTGTCCAACGTTCCAGCGAATAGATTTAAGCTACAAACCCCTAACCCTGACCTCAGTGTCACCAGCAAAGGACTGCCACCAGTGCCAACCACCACCCCTACTACCACCACCACCCCTAAAACAACCACCACCCCTTCAACCACCACCCCTAAAAAGACCACCACCCCTAAAACAACCACCACCACTAAAACTGCCATCACCCCTCCAACCACCACCCCTAAAATAACCACCACCCTAAAACAACCACCACTCCTAAAACTACCACCACCCCTCCAACCACCACCCCTAAAATAACCACCACCCCTAAAACAACCACCACTCCTCCAACCACCACCCCTCCAACCACCACCCCTAAAACCACCACCCCTAAAACAACCATCACCCCTCCAACCACCACCCCTAAAACAACCACCACCCCTAAAACTACCATCACCCCTCCAACCACCACCCCTAAAACAACCACCACCCCTAAAACTACCATCACCCCTCCAACCACCACCCCTAAAACAACGACCACCACTAAAACTACCACCACCCCTAAAACAACCACCACCCCTCCAACCACCACCCCTAAAACAACCACCACCACTAAAACTGCCATCACCCCTCCAACCACCACCCCTAAAATAACCACCACCCTAAAACAACCACCACTCCTAAAACTACCACCACCCCTCCAACCACCACCCCTAAAATAACCACCACCCCTAAAACAACCACCACTCCTCCAACCACCACCCCTAAAACCACCACCCCTAAAACAACCATCACCCCTCCAACCACCACCCCTAAAACAACCACCACCCCTAAAACTACCATCACCCCTCCAACCACCACCCCTAAAACAACCACCACCCCTAAAACTACCATCACCCCTCCAACCACCACCCCTAAAACAACCACCACCCCTAAAACTACCACCACCCCTAAAACAACCACCACCCCTAAAACTACCATCACCCCTCCAACCACCACCCCTAAAACAACCACCACCCCTAAAACTACCACCACCCCTAAAACAACCACCACCCCTAAAACAACCACCACCCCTAAAACTACCACTACAGCAAGTGTAAACCCTAATAACTCCAAACATAACACAAATATGCTACAACAATCTTAATCCCTGCCACAACCACCCACACCACTACAACAACCACGCTGCTTCCAGCCACTCCCCAGCGTAAGTGCCCATCATGGCAACACTTTATTAAAGAAAACAAAATACTTGAACTGATGGGTTTATTTGGTCCAAGTTTTTTTCTCCTCAGCGGTGGTCTGTGGACAAGCACCGAGGAGTTCTCACATTTTGGGGGGAACTTCAGTGGCGATAGCCGGTTCATGGCCATGTATGGCAGGCTTACAGAAAAATGGAAGTCACGTGTGCGGTGGGACTCTGGTGGCCTTGGACTCTGTGCTGAGCAACGCCGACTGTTTCTCAAGGTGAGTTGGAGCTGAGGTTGAAGTTTGCACAATTTAATCAACAAAAATCCGAACAGCACGCTGGGTGACGTGGATAACACCTGTGCACCATTTAAATACTGACTGGTTGACAAGTTGACCAGAACAGGGAAGGAAGAGATAGCAGAATGCACAAGGACTGGAATAATCTCAGGAAAAACATACAAAAATATAGCATGAAGAGCACAGCTGCAGTTGTAACTGTTCATTGTTTTTGATTTTCTTCATCACTTCAGCTCTTTGTATGTTGGGATGTCTAAATCTGCCTGACCAAAAACAGCACGAGTTTTAACATGTTTGCATTTTATGCTCAATCATAATTTATCGATTAGACAGCAAAAAACAAAGAGACAAGCAGCACCAAGAATGTAATGAACTTATTTTTGATTTTAGTTCATGTGTTTTTCATCACAACAAGCTTTACTTGCTCTCTGCTTGCAAACTGAAGTAGAACTGCAAAACCATTTATGATTTATAATAGGTACCTTTTTTATCTAGAACAAAATTGTTCTCAACATATTATTAAAACAGTGTTTTAGATTACTGTTTTAACAAAACATCTTTTTCAGATTTACACTCACTACTTTTTACAGTTCAAACGGACTCAACGTGTTGTAAACAAGCTTTATTCCACTGTGGATCAATCCACCAGTGAAAACTGTGCTCAACAAACTACAAATGTAACCATCCCTTGAAATGAAATGCAATGAGCGAGTCTTTAAAAATGGAAACTGAACACAGTCCTAGCAGATCAGATGATCTCAGTGCCAGCCCACATCACCTGATGGTGCCACACTTCTACACTTTCCACACATGTAACTGGTCAGTCCCACACCGGGTTAGCATTTAAGCTGATTCTGTGTTAAATCTAGTCCATAGGTACATTGTCATTTACAGTGTAACCTGATGTGCACGTCCACCTGACGTGTTTCTGGATACTTTTTTTGAAACAAACTTGGAGAGAAACTTCACTGCTAACTAGTTTCTTCCTGTTAAAGGGGAATTTTTCCTTCTAAGATTATTCACTGGGGGTCATATGATTGTTGGGTCTACCTTACAATATAAAGCACCTTGAGGTGACTGTTGTTGTGAATTTGCACTGTATAAATAAAATTGAAGTGAATTGTTTTGACAGTGGTTACTGTGGATCTGCAAGCCACAATGCAACCCACCTCCAGCCCTGTTCCCGACTTAACATCACACCTGCCGTCATTGATGCTGCTCTGCACAGAGTTCATCTAGTTAAATATATACCTCTTTAATTAGAATCAGGCCTGAATGTCACCAGGTTCAAGTGTGTAAAACTTGGGTCCCATGAAGTTGAGTGTAAAGGTATAGATCTTGTTTGAAGCTGATGAAGATTATGTTTGTGTGCTTTGTTCCTCCCACAGCTCCCCTGTAGCGTCTGAGTGGACTGTCGTGTTGGGTCGTCTGAAGCTAAATGGATCCAGACTCAGTCCATCTCTCAGATTACACATGTGGACCACTGCACTTACGGTTTCTTTAGTCAAACATCAGGATTTTCTTATCTTTCATGATGTTAGCTGAGGAAGTTATGCAGCAGTTTCAGACCTCGGTGGTAAACTGTGGGAACTCATCATCGAGTGAGAGCATCTGTACAGACGTGTTTCCACTGCAGCAGGTAAATGACTGGATTCTTCTTCTTATAACACTGTCTGCTGACATGTTTATTCTGGACCTTGGATTTAGCTGCTCATCAGAGTCACAAGATGAATTTGGATAGTTTCATCAATCTGCTTGAATTTTCTAACTGTCATTACAGGCCAGTTAGAGCAAAGCTGGTGTCTTTATGTGTCTGTTAAAGTCACATTGTCACCGGCCTGTATGCTGGAATGCTTTAGAGCATTTTAATTGTGATTTAAAAGAGTCCCTCTGTATTTTGTTTTATTTTCAAGCTTTTATAACTTTCCTCTTCATGAGAATGACATATCAACCAAATCATTCTGAATTTGAAATCTATGAGAAAATACTTTAAAAGCAAAAACAGGGCAGAAGTGTATTTGTGATCTCTTTTCACATTTTTAGTTGTTTTGTTTCATTAAAATTTTGTTTCTCAAAAAAAGGTGTATCAAAGTCTTCCTTTGAGTCACAGGAAAATAATAACTGACCCTTCCCGTCTGTTCAGGGTGATTCTGGCGGCCCGCTGATGTGTAAGCAGGGCGGCTCTTGGTTCCAGGCGGTCGTGTTAACAGCTCCAAGCCCCTCGGCCAGGAGGAGACGAAGCTCAGTTATGACCTTCACCAGAGTGAGCTCCTTTGATACCTTCCTGACGAAGATGCTGGGGACATTCTTGTCTCCGGCCTCCAACACCACCACTAGAAGTACCTACACCACCACCACGGCCACCACAACTGACTCAAATAGTGTGTTTGACAGCAGCGAGGGTCGTCCTGCTCATTCCTTCGTCTTTGTCTTCGTCCATCTCCTCAGCCTCGCCTTTTGTCTCCAGCTCTGCCTTTAGAGAACCCAAACTTGATTCACATGATGTGATGGACACAGATGAATGTGAACAAGCCTCGACTTTGAGACTTTACCAGGGAGCATTGCGGTGCCAGCATCCAATCAGGGAGCCTCAGGTGATGGCTGGTTTTGGTTTATAGACCTTTTTTTTTATACTGTCTCCAATAAAAACTGCTCAGGTTCACTGTGCAACACATTTCTGACTTTTGGCAGACTCACCCACTGTGACTGTGGGTGAGTCTGGATTCTGTGTTAGTGTTAAAGAGTAAGAAAGGTTTCACTATCTCCCTGAACCACACAACCGCGTCCTGTTTTATTTCCACCTCCAGTATGACAACAAAGGTTATCCCACCACAGGTTGTGTTCATTCTGAGCAGAGGTCAGTAAGGCTTGTTCTTACGCCGGCCTCATTATAAGAAAGTGCACACGTTTAAGAAAAAGCACGAGTCCACTTAATGTGTTTCTGTACCTCTGAAGGACGACTACGTCGAGTCAGGCTGGACTTTGGTTTATGGATGGAAAACTGAAGAAATCCTTAAAACTTGCACTGAACATGAAAATGTAGCCCAACAGATGCTTTTCTGAAGCTGAACAAATCAGTAGGATATCTACACCTCAGTTATGTGCCCACCAGTGTTGGTCAAGTTACTTGAAAAAAGTAATCAGTAACTAATTACTGATTACTTCCCCAAAAAAGTAATCCAGTTACTTTACTGATTACTTATTTTCAAAAGTAATTAATTACTTAGTTACTTAGTTACTTTTTAAAAACACGATTTACAACCTGAATAGGTGATAAAGTGATAGATCTTTTAGCCCAATTCTACTTTTTCTGCATAATCCATCATACAAAATGTAATCAAATGGAAAAGTCTCTTTTTAAAACTTGTTTTATTCGTTTTAATCTTTTAACTTCAAGGGCGTAGATTTGGCATGGACGGAAGGGACATGTCCCCACCAATATCCAGCGATTATTGAATTGTCCCCACCAATAATTTGATCTCTTCATGGACTTGGACTGATTTGAAGTATAAAAGAAATTCAAATAATCTTTGTTTTTGTTGTTTTTTCTTTGTTGAGATGAAAAAAGTAGAATCATTTAACATGTTTGTGGATTTGAAATGAGAGCTGGAGTTTGACCTGAACTGTCTTTGTCAGCAGCACACACACCAAGCGCTCGCCGTGTTGCTCACCTGGTTACAACGATGTTCTCATTAGCACATGGATGCAAGCTCTTTCTCTGATTCTTCTTCTCATTATCGTGATTTCAGTAACCACTTCATAATATTATTATTTCTTTATCCTAGTGTAAATGTCATGGAGGTTTATAGAGAAAGGCTCCAGCCAGATGGGGGATTCAAACCCAGGCAGCAGTGCTAACGTATTACATCATTACAGCTGAACATTATTTATTATTTATAGTAAATAAATAAAACTCAGAAGCATACCGTCTCAAAAGGTGACCAAAGGAGAGAAGAGAAAGAAGATTCAAATTACACTTATCACAACATCATCACGACACCTAACATAAAGAAATAAAGAGCAGGTCTGATTTTGTGCTTGTTATAACACTTTATTTGATTATTGTGAAAATGTTACTAAAAATGTGAAAATGTTACTAAATGTTGGGGGAAATTAAAAAGCTGAAAGACTGCTCGTCCTGTGGACCTCAGGGAAATGACACACACTATGTGCAGTGAGAAAACAGATCTTTTAGCACCCCCTGCTGGCAGATACATGCATGTGCAGAGTGAGACCTGCAAACATAAACGTGTTTCCTGTGGATAAACTAAGAGCAGTGACTGACCAACAAACAGCTGCTGACAGCTGCTGACAGCTGCAGCCTCGTGTGTCACGACTGCAAGAGAAGCGTAGTTTTGGATCTCGGTGTCGCCGTGCCGGCTTCTTTTATGAACCGCAGAGATGCAGCTTAAACTCTGACTATATGGTTGGATGCATCGGTGATGAGCAGCTGGAGGAGTACGGAGCACTAGTGGATGATTCTCTGGAGCGGTGTGGAGCAGCCGCAGACCTTTCGTTAATTTTACACCATCAGAGGAATTGTGACACCTGCCTGTTTTACACACCTGAAAGACTTCAGCCTGTAGTTGTAGATTGAGAGTCGAGACAAGTGTCAGGAGTGAGTGAGCATGATGGAGTCAGAGAGGCTGAGATGGTCTGAGCATGTGCAGAGGAAGGAGGGGGGATGATGAAGATGGAACTGCCAGGCAGGAGGAGAAGAGGAAGACCTGAGAGTGTAGTGAAGGAGGACATGCAGAGGGTCGATGTGACAGAGGAGGATGCTGGGATAGGAGGAGGTGGAGGCAGATGATCTGCTGTGGTGACCTCTAAAGGGAGCAGATGGAAGGAGAAGAAGAAGAGTGAGGAGGAATCATCTCTACTGCTACAGCTGACAGAGAGATGACTGACTTCAGAAGGAAGAGGACGACCTGCGACAGGACGTGGATCTGTTGGAAGAGCTGGAGCACCTGGGCGTCCACGTGACACAGCAAGAAGTTTATTTTACTCTCAGTTTCTTTAATATTTAACGCTGTCATTTACTTATTAAAATTGAATTGGGATGAAGGGTTTTACGCTCACAGCCGTCACAGATCATTAATCTGGAGATGAAGCAGCTTAAACAGGTGAGCGGCACAGAGACAGATAACTCCTCCCCCGCTGCTGTTGTTCAAAGCTAATGTTAATTTGGGATAGATGACAAAAACTAAAACAGCCATGCATTTTTATTATTTCAGAAAACGTGTGGCAGCGGCTCGATGGAGAAGTTGGCAGCAACCCAACAATGCAACAGCAGACTCCATCACTGAGGTCCAGCGCTACTTAGTGGAGAGAAACATTCCAAGATCAGAGGATCTTTGACGTACTGAGGGAATAGGAAGACATCTCATCCGAACCTTTCCCACCTGGCTTTACAGTTTTTGTACCCCAGCTTCATCTGTGCCTGTGAGCGTGTTTTCCAAAGCTGAGGAAATGGTGTCAAAAAATGCAATAGGCTGAATGCAAAAACATTGGATAAACTTATTTTTCTGAATAGAAATTTATAATAAACTCTGAGTCAATTACATTTAAATGGGTAATATTACATTTACAATACTTTCATTCTAATTTTCACTTAATGTCATTCGCAACATATTTTAAGATGTCTACAATATTTGAAATGTAAAAGATATAAAATGATTCCATGGAAAGTACCTTACAGCGTGTAAAAGTATGACTAGGTCATTGAATCAGTGTCTGTGAGCCTGCAATGATGTTTAAGGTCCAGCAGGTGTCAGTATGGAGCAAAACAGCAACATTGTCGACTCAGTATGGATAAGTTTGGGGAATAGACGAGTCTACTTTAAGCAGCTGTGCAGTTACAGAAATAAAGCAGCGAAGCAGCATATCTTTAGTATTTTACACATTAAACATGTCCACAGATTTGTGTTCGCCACCTCGGAGCTCAAATCTGCTGCAAACTGTAGTAAAAGCACCCACACATGACAGGCTTATCAACTGCAGAAATTTTATTGAACCAAATGTGGAACTTGCAAAACACTCCATCACAGTAGCACAGTGCGACCTGGCCATGGCTTTGTGTTCGTTTTAAACCATTGTTATTTCAGCATCACTACATCTGAACTTGTTTATAAATTATTGCATTGCAGGAAATTAATAGATTCAAGTGTCCATAAACCACAGGCTCAGTACCAAATTTGCTGTGGGGCTGAACCAGAAAGCTGGTTGAGGACCAGAGCAGGAAACCCTCACTAATGAACCCCAAAAGAAATGAAACCAGCTTTGACTAAATTTCCCACCCTGGTGTAACTTTGCCATCTGATCACAGTGAACAGACTCCACCTTCCTTACAGGCCTCGCGTCGGTCAAAGTGTGATACTTGGATTGGCAAAGAGAAGAAAACGCACCCAACAAGAAGCCCAAATCTGCTGGATGGTGGTGAAGATGGTCACTTAAATGCTCTCCACTCAGATGGATGTAAACAATGGCAACTTATGAGGCAGCACGAGAGGAGGTAAAGATCTGGAGCTGGCCAACTACAGAAACCCCTTTCTGCTTTTAACAGACATCCTCAGCACCTCCTCCGACCTGCAAACACTGGGACCCTCCTGCACACCCAGCCCCCACCCCGTTCCCCATGACACCACTCGACTCCAAAATATGGAGACTCATCGTTTTATTGAAACACCTTAAGAGTACAAAACAAAAACGTTACATGAGACTGTGCCTCCGTACTGTGGCACGAGACCTAAAAGAAAAAATTTAAAAGGAAATAAACAAAAGGGACGAGGAGGTGGAAGTGTGTGGGAGGGTCATCACCACTCATCCCTGATGTTGTGTGGAGCTGCAGTGGTGTGTCTTTGTGAGAGCGAGCCTGCCCCCTGGTGTTGTAGGGGGGCGGTGGTGTTACAGAGTCCCATGTTTGTTTCAGAGGTAATTCACGTGTTAGCTAACAGGAGCTGGTGGGATTGCAAAGAGGGGAGGGGGGAGGAAGAGCAACAGCAGCACATAGGAGGGGGTAGAGATGTAGCGGGGTGGGGAGTTTAATGGCCTTTGAGGAGAGGGGGGGTGGGTCGAGAGCAGCTCCTAGAAGCCGTGGACTTTGAGCTGCTCCTCCTTGGCCAAGTCGATCTACAGAAGACAAACAAAGGGATCCAATTACACTCGGAAACTTTGAAAACAAACATCAGGGGCAACATCTGGACGAACACCTACCTCAATGAGGAACTGGCAGATATTCTTGCGCTGGTCTCCCTGCAGCTGGATCACTTCACCATACTCTGGGTGCTCAATCACTGTCCCATTGCAGGCAAATTTCTGTGGAGACAAAAACACGTCAATCAGCAAAAACGCTGCAGCAGCAACAACCAGAACCACCTCCAAACTCAGAACAAAGCAGCGCTGTGGCTGTACCTTCTTGAAGGCCTTGACTAGCTTCTTCTTGTCATAGTCGGCAGAGATGCCCTGGACAGTGGTGAGGGTCTTCCTCCCGTTCCGCTGTTGGATTCTTATGTGGATGTAGTCCTCTGTCCCGGCTGGGAGGCGGTCATCACCCTTAGTTGCATCAGCAAAGGGGTCTGGAAACAGCAGAACACAATGGAATTATGAGCACATAAGGCTGGCAGCTCACCCGGCTTGTCTGACAATAATGTCTCACTGATTTACATACAGATTGGCTGTCCTGCTGCCAAATCCTGCCCGTGTTTACCACTGGGGGGTCATATTTCAAATGAAGAGCTGCACAGATGCAGCAGGTTAGCAAGCTTTTAACCATTGCCAAATAACAGCAGAGTCATGGCAGGGTGACTTCAGCGGCACCACCGAGCCCGCGGTATATCACACCCGAGACATTTAGCCGATATTTGAACGCCACAGTAAATAAACTCAAGAAGAAAAAAGGCGGCAAAGGTTTGTAAGAAAACAAATATGTAGCTCGAAGCGGCTTTTGGGCCTAATGGCGGCCGTTTTGACGTTAGCAAGGCCGCTAAACAGCGTTTTTCCACAAAGTTAACACATCCGGGCAGACATTTCCCATTTATTTTCTCCAGTTTCACGCTTTATTTTGATCGAATTAGTTACGTAAAAAGCAAGTAAATGAAACTACGCCACAGGAAATAAGCCTCGGCCCCAAGCTGAAGCTGGACGTTAGCCCCGTTAGCGCTCGCCCTTCCCCCACCCTCTGCGACTGCTCTCTTCGATCAAAAACCACTCACCAAAAGTTTGGAGGTTCTGGATAGCGGACATACGATAAGATTTGCTTTCCTTTCGGATAATAACTTGGTCAGCTAGCGGTCCGTCGGCTGCTTTAGACTCTTTTGTTCGTGTCTTCTGGGGTTCTTGGGGACGACACACGACTCGGCCTCGGCAGCTTTCACAAAATGGAGATCGCGTAAGGTTGGCAGTGCTGGAAAACAAGTCTTTATAGCTCCGCCCCGAAACTGGCGTCAGCACGTCTTTGACGTAAGAGCGGCACGTCGCAGGCAGCCACGCCCAGAACTCTTTCTCAACTTTACCGGAAGGGTGACGTCATGTCGTTAGACTTGAGTCAAGTTGGCAACTGGAAAATTACAAATAAACATATAATTATATTTAAAAACGTATAGACACAGACACACACACAAATATATATAATTCAAAAGTGGACATTGGTTGTACACAGATGTTTTGCTTTGGCAGCAACTTAAACAATTGAGTTAAATTAACTCACTTAACTTTAAAACATGAGGCAGTTGTGTTGAATACACCCAAGGTGCTTATATAAATCCAAGAGATGGCCAGTCTCTTTTTTCAGTTTAGCTTAATAAATAAAATGATTTTTTACAGTTTTGAGTTCTAAAAACTTTAATATTTCTCTCATATTTGTTGTGACTTTGTCGATTTCATTTAATCAGAAATGTTTTTCCTTTGTTTTGTATCTTGTTGTCATAGTTAATAAATAGAATTACATTTCTTAGATTATTTCAAGTTTTAGTGTCTTTATCGTTCATTCATTAAAATTCTGATTATAATTTGTTCATTTAAAAATAAAATAAATAAATAAAGGATAACATAAGGTGCACTTAACTGATCTAAGAGCTGGGAAATCTACTCGACACAGGGGTGGGAAGTGAACTTAAACAAAACCTACATCAGCTCGGTCTGTTTGGTTGGTTGTAACATTCGTATATGTTGTTTCTTTCACTCCGTCCATTGTTGTCTTTTTCTGTATGACTGGATAAATCTGACTACTGTGTCTCCCTCCTCACAGTGTCCCGGCGCATTTCTGTCTCCTCCTGTGCTCTGGTCCTGTTTGATCCTGACTTTTATCAAATGCATGTTTTAAGTTCCTCCTGCGTTCTGTATGTTGCACTTGGGTCATTTCACATGACATCGTCTTTTTAATGAGTGGAACTTCCGGTGAAAGGTAAATAATAAACTAAATAAACAATTAAACCATAATCATACATGTTTGTTTCCACAGTCTCTCTGTTCACCGTTCAGACACTGATCAGGTTAAAGTGCTGATGAAATCTTGTGACTTCTTATCTACGAGTCACATGATCAGACACGCCCCCACTGAAACAAAACACCTTTAAGACCTTATAAAAAAAACTGCTTCACAATCAAACTTACTGAGTACATTCTTTTACTGACGATGAATGAGTCAGCAGGTGATTGTGCTGGATTGTTTCATTGAATCAGAATCAGAAGATTTTATTAATCCCCAAGGAAATTACGTAAATTGGTGGCATTTAAATTGTAAACTTTTTTGGACTTCATGGCTTCACTTTGCAGGGTTGATAGACCTCGTTACACCACAGCTGCTTCCTGTACTGTGGATGAGCCGATCAAGTCATTCTTAATGCGCAGATTGTGTTTATTGAGAAGAAAGCAGCACTCTGAATGTTCTCTGTTCGAGGTTCATTGGATTCTCAGCTATTCAAGTTTGTGAATTTGTGAATGTAATACTTTGACCCTCCTTCCATACTTTTTCTCTTGTTTTACTTAAACTGCACTGAAATTCAAATGTTATTTTTTACAAAGCCAAAAAGGAGAAGATATCTAAAAGTTAGTAACCCGCCTTCATGGGCGTCATCTTTAAGAGCTCAGAGTCTTTTCTAGTCCTTGTTCATTAACTTTCAGGCATCTTTGCTGATCCCTCCTCTCTCACAGACTGTTTAATGTCTTCCTACAGATTTCCTACAACAGTTTCAGCCTGTGTTTCCTGCTGAAGCTCAGTGGATGGATCAGCTTCAGATTCCTGTTGTGGAGGCTGTTTTTCTCCATCTTCATTCTTCCCTTTTTCTGTGTGATGTTTGTTGTGCCAAGAAACCCAGAAGCAGAACATTTCACCCTTCATGCTGAAGCACCGTGGTGAGAGAAGCCAAACAGCTGATTGGTTAAGTTTATATCACTGTGGAGTCACATGTTAGCAAATTCAGGCACTTTCCCAACATTATCCCATAAAATACAAAAACAGCACAATTCACTTCAATTTCTTTATTGTCCCACAAGGGGAAATTAGTTTAGCAGCAGGATAAAAAAAACAGAATAATACTATAAAATAATATTAACAATAATAATAATAGAAAATCCTAGGACAATTATTTGCCATTAAAGAGACAAGACGCAGTAGGGATAAAAGAGACCTGGAGTCTTTTAGTCCTCACAGGAACTCTAAAACAGCAGCCGGAAGGCAACAACTCAAACTCACTGTGAAGTGGATGGTTCACACAGTTAATAATAGAATGAGTCTTTCTAAGCACATTTCTATTGTAAATGGCCAAAAGTCCATCTTGCCAGCGCCCTGAAATTTTGCTAGCAGTTTTTACCAGAAGTCCCAACCGATTCTTATTCTTCACCGTCAGGTTACCAAACCAGGCAGCGATACAAAAACACATCACAGATTCAATAAAACTTCTATAAAACAAAGACAACATCTCAGATGAGACATTAAAAGATCTCATTTTCCTTAAAAAGAACCGTCTTTGTTGAACTTTTTTAGTAGTGGCATCAGCATGAGATTCAAAACACAGTTTATGGTCGAGTACCACAGACAGATATTTATAACTGTCAACGATCCCAATATCGGCAGTTTTAATGATAGTGGGTGATGAGCTATAAGAGGACTTCCTAAAATCAATAATCATGTCTTTAGTTTTAGACACATTAAGTGAAAGGAAGGACTCATCACACCAATTCACAAAATCATCTACAACCTGTCCATGGCCTGACTCGTCCCCCACTAGAAGACTGACGATCACTGTGTCGTCAGCAAACTTCAGGATGTGTCTGTTCGTAAAACTGCTGCGACACTCATTTGTGTACAGAATGAACAGAAGGGGAGAGAGGCAGCAACCCTGGGGTGATCCAGTAGAGGAGAGCACATCAGAAAATACATGATTCACCCTCACACATTGTGACCCATTAGTCAGAAAGTCTGTCACCCAGCCGACCAGACAACACGCACAATATATAACATGTACAAACAAAACAAGCACGTTTAATCAATACAAACATAAAACTTCACCGTGGTGGCCGACGTGTCCTCTTTATCACAGTAAAGATGGAGGTAAATATGTTTTTTCAGCAGCGTAACATTTTTGAGCACGTTTAAATTCAACAGGAGTCAAATAATAATAATATATGAATTATAAATCTGTAATTTAGGCTTTATGCCCCAGTGATAGTAAAAATGTCTTTGATTTGCATACGAAGCTAAAATAACTGCCAGAGACATCACCACCTTTCCACGAGAAGAGCTGCTTTTGGTTTTTGTGGAGTTTGCATGTTCTCCCCGTGTTTGTGTGGGTTCCCTCCGGCTTCCTCCCACCGTCCAAAGACATGCAGCTTGTGGGGATAGGTTCATTGGATAATCCAAATGGCCACTAGGTGTGAATGTGCGAGTGAACGGTTGTCTGTCCCTGTGTGTTGGCCCTGCGACAGACTGGCGACCTGTCCAGGGTGTACCCCGCCTCTCGCCCTATGACAGCTGGGATAGGCTCCTGCGCCCCCCATGACCCTGAAAAGGATAAGCGGAAGTGGATGGATGGGCTGGTTTTGCCATTTTAATAAACACAAAGACCACATGAGGAGACGTGACACCACAAACCGAAGCAGTTTGAAGGCTGCAGGTCAGAGGTGCAGAGTGAGATCTCCGTGTTTGTTGACGTCGTTGACGTTTCTGCATCCCAAACACGTCTAAGCATGAGAGGTGGTGACCATGAAGAGGCTGTGCACTCATGATGTGACTCGCTCATTGCTGTGCACACGACCTCTCTGCAGAGGCCTCCGCCTGACACGTCCCTGCAGACATTTCTCAGCCAGCATCTTCCTTTACTGCTCGTATTTCCTACATTCCTGCTCTCACCTCCACACTGCCTTCTAACATGCCATCCCCCCCCCCCCCCCCCCCCGCTCCCCTTCCTCTGTAAATGTACATTTACTGGTATTGAGAGCACATTTCTACTCAGTTTGAGTCCTCAAACGACCACGTCTCCATCACACACTGTCCTATAGTGCTTTGATCTAACACTCACTCAGCTGACACATCAGAGCCAACCTGTGGCTCAGTCACCTGTGAACAGGTGAACAGGAGGTGAGGATTGGCCTACTGTGCCCCTCATTCATTTTCCTCTTCTGCATATTCTCCTTTCTCCTGCATATGACCTCCTGACCCAGTATGAACCTTGCAGATCCCTCAGGTCATCTGGATCCGGTCTTTTATCAGTTCCCAGAGTCAGAACCAGACACGGAGAAGCTGCATTCAGCTTTTATGCTCCTTATATCTGGAACAAACTCCCAGAAAGCCTCAGATCAGCTGAAACACTCAGTTTATTTAAATCCAGGTTGAAGACTCACCTGTTCTCAGCTGCATTTGAATAAAGCACCAAATCCGCACTTAAGCTTAAATTTCAAAACTTACATTTTAACTACTGATTTTATCTGTTTTGATTTTATATACTGTTTTGTTTGTTTGTTTGTTTGTTTGTTTGTTTGTTAATTAGTTAGTTTGTTTTATCCATTCGCTTCCGCTTATCCTTTCCAGGGTCGTGGGGGGCGCTGGAGCCTATCCCAGCTGTTATAGGGCGAGAGGCGGGGTACACCCTGGACAGGTCGCCAGTCTGTCGCAGGGCCAACACACAGAGACAGACAACCATTCACACTCACATTCACTCGCACATTCACACCTAGTGACAATTTGGATTATCCAATTAACCAATGAACCTATCCCCACAAGCTACATGTCTTTGGACGGTGGGAGGAAGCCAGAGTACCCGGAGGGAACCCACGCAAACACGGGGAGAACATGCAAACTCCACACAGAAAGACCTGATGGTGGAATTGAACTTGCTGTGCGGCAACAGTGCTAACCACCGTGCTCCCACAGTTTGTTTTAATCAATTTTAAATCATGCTTTTTATTTGTTTTTGTTTCTAATGTCTCTGTAAAGCACTTTGAATCACCTTGTTGTTGAATTGTGATATACAAATAAACTTGCCTTCAGCCAACAGTAGTTTCTACCAGCGTCCTGCTGAACAATCGCACCGGAGGTGGTCATTTACCACCGGACTGATCCTATTTGAACAATTTACGATGATGTAAATGAATCCATCAACAGCCGTGTTAGTGCATTACTCATGTTGAAAAGAAAAACATTTAGGCTTACCTATCCCTTCATTAGTAATCTATTTAAGAGATTTAGTCACAGGCCGGATTTCATGTTCCAGCTGCTACAACTCTGGAATTTCCCAACTGCTGTGAAGATGCTGGGACATAATCCCACACTTACAATAGTTTTTATCCAAGTCTTCATCTTTGCTGTGCAGGAATTCACATCCATAACTTTGACAGTGAGGATTCCTCCTGCGTGACATCACCACACGCACAGCCGAATGACGAGACGACAACTTTATACACAAAACATCAAATCTTTATTGAAAGTCACATTTGTGTACAAGAGAAAAACCGTGTCTTTGTACAGAAGCCGAGACTGAAGCAGTCGTTAGCGCCGCGGTCACAGGACCAATCAGGAGAACACGTCGGCGCAACACGCCACCTTAACAGCTAACCAGCAAAACTCAACTGCTACACAACTGCGCCTAGTGCACAAAGAAACACACGAGCAGGGTTAGCATTAGAAAAAGAACAAAGGAGTCAGTGTGTGTCCTGAAAAGGTTGGAATAACCTGACAAACACTGAGCTGCACAAATGTCTAGTTTGTGTTTTTTTAAATGCAGAAATTCAATGAAAAAGCTAAATAAACACACTGGAAATAAAAAGCTACAGTTCTACAGGGGAAAGTGTTTCATGTCACTTTATCAGACGAGAAAAGCAGATGGAGACAGAAAACAAATGGATGCTTAAAGTATAATTCTGGCTTGCTTCAGTTTTTCAGAGATTTGGGGATTTAAGGAGCAGCGCTGGACGGCCTGAGCTTCCCTGCAGCTTCTGAAGAAGCTGATCCGTTCTTTCCTTTCGAACACTTAAACGACTCGTGTGCGACTCGTATTTTCATTAGAGCCGTCTAATCAATATAAATGTTGATTTTGTTGATAAGGTAAAGTTTATTTATTAAGCGCCTTTCGCAGACGGGCAGTCACAAAGTGATGCACACAAAGGTTAAAATAAAGAAAACAATAAGTAATTTTAAAAAAGTCGTTTGTGTGTCGCTCAAGAGCTGCTGCAGCTTCCAGGAAACGCAGTAAAGACTTCTTCTTCTGCTGATTTAAATCACTGTATTTCTTTAAGGTGAGCTCAGCTGAGGTGTCACCTGCTGCGTGTGACAGCAGGCCACACCCCCACGCAGACTAAGTCCACACACAGCTGTGAACACAGCCATCTCTGGAATTGCATCAGGAAGTGAAACACGCTGCGCTCGTCGTGGAAATGGACGCCGTCCTTCCACACTACACCAGGCTCCGTTCACAAAAACTGGACTTTTAACTCACAGACACTTTAACCTGCTTAGTTTTGTGAGTCTTTGGTGTTAACAGTGAATTCAGATTCAGGTGGCTCTGACAGCAGCTCTGGGTTTAAATCTGGACCTGCAGGGAGCTCAGTGTTTGCTCAGGTATAAACACTTTCCTGTAGCCCCACCCCCAAGAAGATCTACACATAAATTATCCTTTAAGCATTATTTTGTGGGCCTGTATCACAAAGGGAGATTACAGCTGATTTCAAGCTTAAATGAGGTTTTCTGTCATCATAAAGGACAGTTTGGACACAAAGGACAGACCTTTGTGTCCAAACTCAACTAAAAGCATCAGACGTATTATTATAGAAGGTTTAGTAATATTAGAAACTGAGGCGATTCACCCATCAGAGTTTTCTCAGCAACAATGGTACACAATTCATCAGTTCACACATGTGACTGTGTTGCAGTTCTGACACCTTTGTGATGCAGGCCAGAGAGGAGATGATAACATGAAAGCAGTGGAACATTTCATCTTTAAATCCAGGTCTGAAAACACCATTTAAACCGTAATCGGGACATGAAAAGGAAACAAAATCACAATAAATCAGCAAAAAAAAGGAAATGAACCAAAGCACGGAAGACAAAATAACCTTTCACAGCTGGACTCTGGTGCTTGCGTGGGAGCCGGTCCGGGAGGTCACACGTCTTTAACCGAAACTGTGAATCAAACAAACGTCAGGAATAAAAGTTAAAGTAGCAGCTGACACAGAAAGAAGCGTTTTATACGAGGATGATCAGAAACGTGCAAATTTACACGTGAAGCTCAGATCACTGGAGCAGAGATCGTGATCGCTGTTAACCGAACTCTCATTTCTCTCTGGCTGTGATCACACAGTTAGCTACTTTATGCCCATCTGAGAAAAACACAACACACATGTGGAGGAAGCCCTTGCTCTTATTTTGAAAGTTCGGCAGCTGCTTGTGGACCAGCTCGCTGTCGTTGTTGCTCAGCTGCATGAGCTCTGAATGTTCTGGACTGGTTTGGACCACAGCAGCTGGTTTTACTCCTTCTTGCAGGCAGCTGGAACCAGCTGGCTCTGCTGCTTCACATCTCATTTTACTTCCCTGCAGGACGTCCTGCTCAGGTCGCTATCTCGAGCTCTGCAAACTTCAATGGCACCGCCTCAGACCACAGCTGCTGCTAATTCTTCTTCTGCTCAAACAAAACCTGCAGCAGCTGGAAAACCATCGCGCTCTTTGAGTCTGCAGAGGACGATGAAGACTGCCAGCAACAGGAGAGGATGGACGGGTTAACGAGCGTGAAGTTCAGGTCACAAGTGAGGCGCAGTTCATTTTGCAAGCACAAGCATGCATCGCCTGCACAGCTCAGTGTTTGAAGTATCTGCGCAGGAGTAAAACATGAATACTACTGCAGAGGGCGCGGGCGTGCGCACCGTCGAGTACAAACATCTGACTCTCCAGCGAGACCCGAATGTGTGGATGAGCACACGAACTTTCAAAATAAGAGCAAGAGTCACCAGATGGACCTGGAGAGGCCAGCTCATGTAAAGTCACCCTTCTCTATCTAATGTGCACAAATTCAAATGAGGTGGAGCTAAGAGGAAGTGATGCAACCCTTCGAGCACCACAAACCGCCGCTCCTTTGTGCGCAGTCAGAACAGCAGACACACATACCTCAACACCACCAAACCAACACTGACTGCCTCCACCCTGTTGCTGCAGCTCGCCACACACCTTGTACCTGCTCATTCTGCCTCAGCTCAGCTCAAACTCCACCTTAGCAAACAGGATACGCAGCTTGGGGAGGAGAGAATTCCACATTTTGTTTTTTAAATACACAACTTCTATAACTGAAAAGTTTAGAGACTTTTGTTAGACTGGGAAAAAAAATCCTGCTGATCATCTGAGGGAAAAATGTGTGTATCTAATAAAATGGCCGCTAACGTTTAAACTCACCTCTACGAGGTTTCATTTCCATTTTCTGCGGCTGACTTTGGCTGGCTTTTAGATCTCGACCTGGACCCTCTCTTGGAGGAAGGGGTGCGGCTTCTGGACCTAGACCTGGATCTGGATCTGGACCGGGACCTAGACCTGGAAGGAGAGCGCGCCTTGGTCTTCTTGGTCCTGGGAGAGCGGGACTTGGACCTGGAGTAGGACCGGGACCTGGATCTGCTGTAGCGGGACCGGCTTCGAGAAGGCGTGCGGCTCCTGCTGCGGGATCTGCTCCGTCTCCTGCGTCTCGGGCTGGGGGAACAGCTGGATACATTCAGTGGGTTGAGTTACAGTCAAAGAAAAAACAGCTGGATCTGAACTGAGGAGAACATGAGCTGCAGGGCTGGAGCTAAAGTGAGCAGAGCTGACAGTCAGGAGCCATCTGGTTCTCCTGGTTAGCTCCGAGCCTCCAATCAGCTGGTCTGAAGAAAACTTCCGGTCTTTACTTTAATCAAATAACTCATAAATCTCTGGATAATTAAATGCAATCATTGATAGATGGTGGAGTCTTAATTACAGTGTTGTGGGGAAAGTAAATGATCCACATTCAGTCACGCTCGCTCTGCACACCAGAGATCCGGCCTCTCCTTACCTTCTGCTCCGCCGTCCGCTGTACCTCCGGCTCGGTCCTCCTCCTCGCCGTCCTCCGCCGTAATGGGAGTCGGGGGGTCTGCCGTACCGGGCCATCTGGACCCGCAGCTCCCGCCCGTCCAGCAGCGCGCCATCCATGGCGTCCATCGCGTCTTCGGCGTCCCGTTTGTCGTGGAACCGAACAAACGCGAAGCCCCGGCTTTCCTTGGTGTAGCGGTCTCGCGGGATGTAGACGTCCCCTACCCGGCCGTACTTCTCAAACACCCGACGGAGGGCTTCGGGAGAGGTCCGGTACGTTAGATTGTCCACTTTGAGGGAAGTCATGCCGTCGACGTCCGGTGGAGGCCTGCCGTAACTCATGCTGCCTGGCGCGAGAGGCCCGGGAAGCTCCCAGAACAGTCCGGAAAGTAACACAGATTGCGCCTGCGCGGCTCGAAACGCTACGCAGATTCAGAACGGAGCGATTTAAGCAGAATCTCGCGGATCTGGCTCAGTTTACTGCCGCCAAAAGCACAGAGCACGCCACAAATTTCTCCGAACCGCGCCGAGCCAGCAGCGACTAGAGCTTCTTCTTCCACGCGGAAAACAAACGGAGTGTAATCCGCTCCCGAGCGCCACGGTGCGGTGATTGCAGGCTTTACACTAAACACGAGGAAACAAAACAAGATGTTTTTATTGGGTCATTCTACGATGTTCTGTTCTCTCTGATAACTTAACAACCCTTTTAGTGGAAAGTGACTTACTTTATTGTTGTAGTGTTCTTCTGTTTAGAACATTACCACTTAACAATGAATTGCTATTGCTAAATACTGTCCCACTCATCACTCTGAAAATGATGCGTGCGCCAAACATACATTTTTATGTAGTGAATTATGTTGTTGAAAATTTGTTTTCAAACTGTTGCTGTGTGTTTCTCTTATCCCAGCTTCCAGAAAAGCTAAAGTTCACCTTTAATTGTGTTGATATCTCTCTTATAACTGTTTATCAACATCTTTTATATAACAGTAATCACAGGCTGTAAGTATCCCACAACATACATGCAGCCCTGTTACTGAAGTCCTGCGCTGACACCAGACGTAACCCAGAGACAGTCCTCTTTGATATATATTAGTTACAACATTTATATGTATATTTATTACTTTTGTAATAGTTTGAGCTAATATAATAAATTGTGTATTTGAGCAAAAATTAAAAAAAAAAAATCAACAACCCTGAAATTAATGAATACAAAAGCCAGTATAACTATTGAGAAGTTGGGCTCAAAGTGTCTGACTCTGATAACAATGTCATTAAAAACTGTTTCATTAAAAAAAAAAAAAGCTTAGCTTTGATGGATATAACTTTTTTTTAGTCATCTTGTGTGTGGAAGAAGGTCTGGTTTCTTCACTTATTTTCTCCTTTTGGCAATTTTCATAAATGTAAATTTCTAAACAGAAAACCTCATTACCTCACCTTTATGATGGAATTCCACAACTTTAATTTAATAAGCCCTAATGAAATTATGTTTTAACACTATCATACTTCTAATTAAAGACAGAGTTAGAACTTCACTAAACTAAATATTAGTTCATTCATTCATACTTGATACAAAAGCTTCTTCAGTTTTTGCTATTTTTCCTCTAGTTTTCTGCTCCCACTCACACACTTGTCTCTTTTGTGTTTAAGCTCTGATAAGTATGACTGTATAATCTATTTATTTTAAGTTAATGAGTTTGTACTTTGTTCTTTCTTCGAATAAAGATCTATATTAAAAAATTTAAAAACAACAACAACAACAACAAAAACCCAGAAGCGCGGTTAGCCCACAGCAGAAGCTTACCTGTGTGTAGAAAAAGCAGTAGGTGTGATGATGCCACACCTTCAACCGCCACAACCTACTGCTGGCTTCATGCCCCAAATCAAGATGGCGGATGTCGTAAACTGGACAATGTGATGTCCACGTTGCAAACATACAGTTTTTTCGTGCGTGCGTGCGCGCGCGTGTGTGTGAGAAAAATAATATAAGTATTTTGCGAACATTTTATTCTACAGCGCCTCAGACGCCTTCTGGGCGAACTCGAGAGCTCCCCCTACAGAACAGGAAATCCAGAGGGTTTAAATATAATAGATGATAGATTAAAAAAATTAAATCGGAAACGGAAACCAAGAGAAACGCCTTGCTCGCGGGTTGCGTGAGTTTCTTTCTGCGCATGTGCATGTGCATTAGCCGTTTCCTTGTAGCAGCGCCTGTTAGCCTGTCAGCTGATTTCACTCACATGACTCTCGTTTTAGTTTCAGGTCAGTCCTGTTTATCGGTGCTGTGAAAGAGCTCCGGGAACCAGCTTTCCACGGCGGAAACATGGTGTTAAAGTTGGTTTAGGATCCGAACGGTGATAATAAATGGCTGCGGGGGTTCCCACGAAGAGCTGACCGACTGAGTGAGGAGAAAAGCGGGCAGGTTAGCTCAGCAGCGTCGGCAGATTTGGTGAGCTGATCACGGCTGACTTTCCGGGCACAACTGCTCTGTAAGCGTGACACTTAAAAAACTAGAAATAGTCTCTTGTCATTAGAAATAGTCTGGAGCATTTCCGCATTATGCATTTCTAGCAACGAGCAGCAGACCGAATCTCGTTTAGAAATGTCTAAATTAAACGCTCCTTCATATAAAATCAGGTAGCACACAAGTGAGAGCACACAGCTGTGGTCATTCACCCCAGACTGTCTTCTTTATAATTCGGCGTACATCACATCAATCACACTACACTGCTTTGAAGGCAGTGTCGCAGAAAATGGGTGTTTAATTTAATATAAATGTAGTTTTATTGCTGTTGACTGATTAAAGCTTCTTACAGACATATTCTGACATGTACTTCCTTTGTTTCTATTCTCAGATGAGCTCTTCACACCAACAGTAGATTATTTTTTTTGTGTTTTTGGTTTTTACTTCCTCTGGGAGTTCAAATAACCTCCAGAATGAGTCCAGAAGGGAAGAAGCTTTTAAACATCATCATCCTCGGTTTCGGCTTTATGTTCATGTTCACAGCCTTTCAGACATGTGGCAATATAGAGGTAAGTTTGTCACTGACCGCACTTCTGTTAAAGTTACGCAGACTTTACATCTTATAAGTCATTGTTTCTTTATCTTAACAGCAAACTGTGATCAAGAGCTTCAACAGCACCGAGTTCCACGGGAGTGGATACACGAGGTAAACAAGTGTCGACTGGCGGCACTTTCTCAAATCGAATCAGTCTCAGCCAGAAAGCGCTGAGGGGTTAATTCAATCTAAGGTTAATCTTATTGAACCGTCAGAGTTTTCAGAAACCAGAAAGTGAGGAGACCATAATCACTGTCGATTATTTAAAGCTGATTTTAAGCAGTGAAAAGACGTCACATTTAAAACGGAGACATTTCACTGTTTTTGTTGTTGTTGTTTTTTTAAATCTATACTCATTTCAATTCGGTGCCAGCAGCAGAAAAAAACAGAAAAGCGTTCAGATGTCTGCAGAAGGCTCAAAAAACAACTTTCACCAAAAAAAAAAAAGAGCTAATGAAGGAAGCTGTTAACTACCAACCATGTGATTACAACCACATTTCCCATGATGCCGTATGACTGGATCAAGCAGATCATCCGGAGTTCGTCAGTGTTCTGTGACCAAAGAGTTCAAGAGCATCTAACTGAAGCAGCGGGCTTCGTTAGCAGAGGCACAGCCTTGAAAACAGCTGATTGGTGGAAAGCACTGCAAGGCCGTCAGCAGGAACCTAAACCGCTCGTTTTTCTTCTGTGTGGTGGTTGTAAAGTTTGGTTTTGTGCACTTCGCGTGGCTTCAAATTTTAAAAATCCATCAATTAAAGCGAGGTGCCTGACTGTGCTCTGCCTCTCGCAGCATGGCCATCATCTATGGCGTTTTCTCTGCATCCAACCTCATCGCCCCGTCGGTGGTGGCGGTCATCGGGCCCCAGCTCTCCATGTTCTTCAGCGGGCTTTTGTACAGGTACCTGCACACTCGCATCCACTCTCTTCCACCCCTTCAATAGAAAACAAACCTCCTAATTTATGCACTGTCGTCTTCCACAGCCTGTACATCGCCATGTTCATCTACCCGTACACCTGGAGCTTCTACACGGCGTCCGTGCTGGTTGGAATAGCAGCAGCAGGTAAAGCAGCAGCATCCCTGTAGCCCTGATATTTGGAAAAGACGCTTGGTCTGTGCACATATCTGACATTTTGATTTGTGCACTCTAGTGCTGTGGACAGCTCAGGGGAACGTCCTCACCATCAACTCCACGGACAGCACCATTGGGAGAAACAGTGGTATATTCTGGGCGCTGCTGCAGTTCAGGTAAACCTTCAGCAGCACATAGTCAGGATGTAAGCTTCAGTGACCCCCATGTTGCCCCCAGTTTGGTCTAAAAGCCAAACCACCGCCATACAAACCTCAGAACGTTTCAGATTCTGCTCAATGACCACGTCAGCAGGCCATAGACTGTAAATAAAAGATGGATGTAGGTTTACAGTGGTCTTCCTGATGGCCAGGCGGGGGCGACTGTTGTGCCTGTAATAAGAAATCTGATTGGATATAAGCCTTACTGTCACTATGAACAGGTCAGAGGTCACCCAGCTGTACGGGAACCACGGTAACGATGGCGAGCTTTATGGCAGAGCATGTTCAGTGCAGCATGCTGGTGAATATGATACTGTGGTGCTCGTGAACAGCTCTCACCGTGAGTGGCTCACGTGAACGGTGGATTCTGAAACTCATGGCGCTCTGTGGGAAGTTGAGTCACATGATGATTTCTGTGCCGTTTTAAATGTCCTCTCTCTCTGCAGCTTGTTCTTTGGAAACCTCTACATCTACTGCGCCTGGCACGGACACGTCCACATCACAGGTCTGAATCCAGCCATTTTCTTTGAGCCTCACACGGCGCTTTTTATAGCATTAACTTCCTGTGTGGTCGTCTCATGAAAAGCGTCTGACTCACGCTGTTCCTCTCAGACAAGGACCGGCGGACGGTGTTCATCTCTCTGACGGTGATAAGCCTGGTCGGCTGCTTCCTCTTCTTCCTCATCAGGAAGCCTGATTCTGAATGCTCTTCCTCTGCTGAGGCGACTGAGCCGCTGCTGCAGGAGGAATCCTGCGACAACACCGCAACCAGGTGAGCACTCAGGTGACATTATGGTCTGTGTCTGTGTACGCAGAGGCGTGTGCAGCCTCGTGGGTCAGATGCTGATTGGATGGAACCGGACGCGGAGCAACAACAGAGCAAAAAAACAAAAAAAACTCTCAAAGATCATGAGAGACTGCACACGCCGCTGCAGCGGGACTCTCTCGTTGTTTCAACGATCAGCTCTTAGAGCGCCTCTTCACTGCCCCCTGCTGACAGAAAACAGCTACAACATGCAGACTGAGGTCTGCAGGGCCATCGCTCAAGAATGGAACGGATGTCATTTGGGTGACTGAGTTCAGGAAAAGATGGAGATGTCTCTGCGTGTTGCTTTTTGTTATTAAAGACCTGGAAATGATGCATTTCAACAAAATTCAGTTTTATTTTAAATAATTTTGGGTCTTTTTAAGACTTTATTGTGACAGAACGGTGAACAGGCGGCAGGGAAAGATGCGCAGTAACTCTGTTTCTTTTTTTCTTTTTCACTATGACCTACTTCGACTTCCTGGTACCAGGATTTTTTTTATAATGCCTGCTCGACCACTGATTGGTCAGGGAGGGACGTGACTAGATGAGTCATCAGCGGGGCCATCAAAGCTCCATTTTTAAAAAAGAAAAAAAAATCCAGCAGTGAAGGAAGTGTGTGCACGCGCCGCCCGCCGCCTCCGTGGCCTCTCATGTTTCATCCTGCAGAGCGAGCAGCAGGTGGACCTTCACCTCGATGTCCTCCATTGTTGCTCGTGTCTCATTGAAATGAGGGCACAGCTTTGCCTTAATGACCCAGTTGGAATGGAAAATGAGTGAAATGCAATAGTTGAGTCGAGTAGATGCTAGCGGGAAATGACCCCGGTGTGGATTCAGACCCCACCTCTGCATCAGCCTCACCTGCTCCACCCGGCGAGCGTTCACGTGTTTACGGCTGCACTGAAAAATCTATGGAAGCTTTGAGCGTTTTCACTGCTGTCGTTGTGGTTTAAAACACAAACAGGCGTGATGTGGAGTGGGCGGGTCCGACTGTGAAACTGCAAGCTCATTGGCTCATCACTGTCCAATCACACAGATTGGCTGCGTGTTCAAACACGGCCTGGGATGGCTTCACCTCACTTAGACACGAAGCTTTGATCTTAAACAGTGAAATGATTCATAATTTAAAGAAAATGAGAAAAATGAGAGTAAATGGAAACTTTTTCTCAGTCATTAATAATTATTCAGGCGATCAGTGTGCTGTGTGAGTATCAAGTACGTTCAAAATTAAAATTGAGATGCGTTTTAAATAAGAGCTCCGTGTATTATGGGAAGGAGATTGGGAATGTTCAGGAAAACTCTTTTTTTTTTTTTTCCCTTAAAAGCCGGATGGTGTCGTGGTTCTCTGGTCCACGGGAGGAAGGATGATTATTTCAGAGGGATTGTGGAAATGAGACAGGCGACCTTTAACTGTAAACACAACCTTTGTGGTCTTTTGTGCATTTCCGTCTCCGGGATACCGAGGCGGCTCAGGAGGGAGGGCCCGAATATAAATATGAACTTTAGAGGTTTGAGGGGCCGAAACTTTCACGGTGACTGTTTAGATGAGGATGACGGACCTCCCGCTCTCTCTCCTCTCTGCAGCTCGGGATGCTCTCACCTCTGCTCTCAGGCGCTCGACGCGTTCGGTGAGTTTCTGAAAAAATACCCTCGGTTTCTCGCCTGTAGCTGAAACGTCCCGAGCGGCGTGTTAACCTCTGCCGTCCTGTCTGCAGTCAGAGCGTGTAAGCTGTTCATCACCAAAGAAATGCTGCTGCTGGGCGTCTCCATCGGATACACAGGTGGGTGGAGACGAGCTGGGCGAGGAGAGGACGGTCTCCTTTAAGTCACAATCAGATGTGTTATGAAAATAATTCAATGCAAAAAGCTGCTCAGTGCACATTTAAACACGACTGATACTGAAGCCCGTCGATCTGACCCGATGCCTGCGGCTCCGTCAGGTTTGGAGCTGACCTTCTACAGCGGCGTGTACGGCACGTGCATCGGCGCCATGATGAGCTTCGGCCAGGATGCGAAGAGTTTGATCGGGATCTCTGGGATCTGCATCGGCGTGGGCGAGATATTAGGTGAGTCATCTTCGTTCGTCTGAAGGGAAAACGCCGCAGGGCGAGAACGAGACGAGCTGAGGAGTGTCGCGTCTCTCCGTCAGGTGGTAGCGTGTTCGGGATACTGAACAAACGCATCGGCTTTGGGAGGAACCCCATCGTTCTGCTCGGGTTCATCACCCACATCATCGCCTTCTACCTGATTTTCCTCAACATCGCCAGCGACGCTCCGCTGGCCCCGGAAGAAGGAACAGATCTGGAGGCCTTCATCACCCCCAGGTAACGAAAAATCACGTGAGGCGCTGAGGCGTGAGTCATAACCACAAATTTGACTTTTAAAAAAATAATTCGTTATCAAACTAATGAAAAGGGAGAGATGTTGATGAAAAAATATAAAAAGGTTTTAATATATATGATTATTAATAAATGTGTGTGCATTTAAAATCGAAATCGAAATGACTTTTCACAATAAAAGCCTTGTTCTCTTTCCCCTGAGCCTCCGTTACGAGCCCTCTGACTGTGTCCAGACTTTGGTTTTCTAAACGTATTTAAACGATGCTGTCGGGTTAACGTTTCCATTTGTGTGCCTCAGCGTGGGCGTGGCCTTGTTCTGCAGCTTCCTGCTCGGTCTGGG
This sequence comes from Neolamprologus brichardi, assembly GCF_056152115.1. Taxonomy (NCBI): domain Eukaryota; kingdom Metazoa; phylum Chordata; class Actinopteri; order Cichliformes; family Cichlidae; genus Neolamprologus; species Neolamprologus brichardi. Next base: position 24,788,982 of record NC_142107.1, read on the forward strand.
TGACAGCTGCTTCAACACGCAGCTCCTCAGCATCATCGGCTTCATGTTCCACGACAACAGCGCCCCCGCCTTTGCAGTCTTTAAGTTCATCCAGGTGACACAAACACTGAACAGGAGAGTGTATTGTTTTACAGCTGAGTTTTATTTTGAATTAACCTGTGTTTGTCATTTCCTGTGCAGTCCATCATGGCCGCTCTGGCCTTCTACTACAGTAACTACCTGCTGTTGCACTGGCAGCTGCTCATCCTGGTCCTGGTGGGGTTTCTGGGCACGATAACCTTCTTTAAGGTGGAGCACATGGCCAACTCCAGCAGGCGGCAGTCGGACTACGACAGTATCTGAGCCGGGCCGGATGACGAGGGCACAGCTGGAGTTTTTTCGCTCTCCACTCGCCCAGGGACGACCGGCCCACAGACTGATGCTCGCTGTGGGACATTTAGATTCTGAAGCCGGGACCAAACGCTCCTCCTGATCTCAGCATTTATCCAATTAAATCAAACGGCATGTGGTGACGGTGGTGTGCACGCCTCATATACCTCGTTTAGTTTCATAACCAGACTTCTTCTTCTTGTGCACTCGGTCTGTAAATAAACTCTATTCAAGGCAAAGAGAGTAATAATCCCACTGCTCGTGTTGGCGTCACGCTGTTAGTCCTCCTTCGGTGGACCAACTTCCATCTTGACAACAAATTCTGTGAAAAGCCCTCGGTCATCTGTTAGAAACATACAGGAGAGCTCCACGGAAACCACACCCACCTGAGGGGAAAAATGGCGTCCAGATCACTGAGCCAATCACTGAGCAGTTTTAAAAGGTTAAACATATTTTGTAGGGGCGCCTCAGTGATTGGGTATCTCTAACATTTGGTGGCTCACACGGGTAGGTGTCTACAGTAAAAAGAGAGGGGAAAATGCTTGTTCCTACAAATCCCATAATGCAACATCCACTGAACTGTTTTTTTCCCTTCCTCTTAAAGGCACCCTGTGCAGTTTTTGCCCACTAGGGGGTGCTATTTCACTTAGTTTGAATCACTTTTGGTAAATGTGAAGATGGAGGTGCTACCAAAAACATGAGAAACAATCATGGGGAGATATCCAGGGTTTACCTGCATATAGGGGCGAAAAATCTGTCCTTCCACTAAAAGAAAATCACCAAAACTGATTGTTTTTAACAGCTTTTACTCTAGAAATACTCGTTAAAAAATGAAATGGCCAATAATAAGAGGACATGCACTTAGTAATATGATCTAAGGAAATGCAGACTTTTTCCACTGACTGTACGTAGACTGGTCATGCCTACATGTGCAGTTCACCTCCTTAAACCACATTTTAACTCAACCAAATGAACTTCAAAATTTAATGTTAATGATCGGGATTAAAAATAAGATTAAACTAAAAGAGCACAAATATAACAAACTGTGCCCTCGTTCATCTTTCTGCTCCTCATCTGACTCCCCTCTGCCCGTCTTGAACTGAACTTAATCGATCCTTTGGTTCAGGTTTACTTAAATGATAAATTCTTGTTTAAAAATAGTTAAAGTGCCACAAAATGAGTCGAAGCAGTTGTGATGTTCTGTTAGATGGTGCAGTAGCCTTTAACCAGTTAAATCTTCATGATATATTCTCACTTATGATGGTGAACTGTAGCTCAACACGTGAAAACACTGCCACCTAGTGGCTGCAGCGTGCACAGGGTAATCACAGAAGGTATCTTTATTGAGGTCAAGCCTCTCTGGGCTGCTGCTCAGTGCAGATTCACAGTTTCACTCTGGTTTAAACTGATGTGACGCCAAACAGACACAGCATAACATTTGAGCCTTAATGCTTTTTGTAATGTTGCCATGGTGACGAGGAGCAACATCAGACATGCTGTAGTTTCTTTTTTTTTTCTGTTCCAAGTGTCAAACAACGAATGGCCGTACACTATTGTAGTTAATTTATTGCTGGGAGTCGGGTTTGCTCAACTTTGGTTCATGTTGCTACTGCAGTGAACGCAATCAAAGGATAAATAAGGGAAATGTACCAAGATGATGATTTTATACTTGAATGTAATTAAAAATGACACCCAAACGTCTGCCTGCATGTTTTTCTTGTCCATAAAATACAGTTTTCTGCATTCATTGTGTTTACATGGAGAGCTCCACAGCTTTAAGGACGGAAACACGAGATGATCTGAACAGAGCTGTCGGTCACTTCAAACACACCTGGATCCTCACTGACTTCTGAGTTATTTGTGTGTGTGACGCTAAACCAAAGAGAAGAATTAAGAATTTATTCTTCGTCCTGTTCCTTTTCATGCATGGAAACAGCGTTACTTTAATTGAAAGGAAGGTTGTGTATGGGAAATGAATTACTGCTGTACCATGTGTGAAACAAAAAAATAAAATAAAATAAGAGAAGTTCCTCTAATGTCCACAGGAGGCTCCAGCAGTAAGTCAGACCCCACAGACTCCTGTGTTAAATCTCTGCAGCAGCAATAATCATGCTTACTGCCTGATACACAAACTGTTCTGGGCTCTGAGGCTTCACCTCAGCTAACTCACTCATCTGGACCTCTGGACTGTTTAATATGAACAAACATTAAACTGTTTAAGTTCCTTTCTTAAGTAGTTTTAAAGTTTATTTGTATGACATGTCAAAACCAGCATCGCAAAGTGCTTACAGAGAAACTACAAATCTGATAAAACAGGCTGTGCAATGTAAGCACGAGAGCTGACGTGTTTCCAAGGGTGATGGAAACTGAAACTCAAGAAAAAAACCTAAAAGAATAAGATATCTGTGAGCTATATCAGCTCTGTGATATGAATGATTTTCACAGTGATTTCAGAGCAGACGGTGACGATGTGAGTCTGTGTTTTTCTTCTCTATTTATAGAGACTGACTGCGAGTTATTTGCCTTCAAATATGTCCTTTTATTGTTCATTTTATTATGATACTCATTAAATAGCTCCCATGACAAATCCTACCCATGCCACATAAAAGAATAAGAAAACCTGATGCAAGTGATTAAAGCTCATTTTAAACAAACCAAAAACTCAACAATCAGTTTCTCCGTGGAAGCGAAGTGAAGCTGGAAACAGAAGATAAAAATGAAGTGTAAACTAAAAACGATTTAAAAAAATTAACTCATCCTAAAATAGTCCCGGACGTGCTTTCGTTTCCATTACAGAGCTCTCAGAAATCCGCTTTTCCTCAACACAGCCTTAGGGCCGCTTGTTGCCTGGCAACAATCAACGCTACGAGCTTTCCAACGTGAGACTGCCGCGCGACGCGACGTCAAGTAAGAGTAAACGGTCAACACCACATCCGGTTACCGTCTTAACAATAAAAGTATAACTGGTAAATATTGCTGGCAACATTCACAACAGAGCCGAACGACGTGGCGCTAATCTGCATATTTATATAATACAATAAGTCATGTTAGCATGATTAAGATTTTTGTTTCCACAATACGGGTTTTAGTTTGCATTCAAACTTTATTTTGAGAGGTCAGCGTTTGTGCATCCGGCTAATATGGCTAGCTTGTTAAGTGGGGGCTGCTGTTTTCTGTTGAACGTGACTAGATTCCAGCACAAACCCGAGATTACCGCCGCTGGTGGGATGTCTGACTGAAACACCGGAAAACCGACTCTAGGGAAAGACCACTGACTAATTGTTTTTATTATAAATACCGGGTCTTGAGTAGCTAAGGGTGAAGTTTGAGCTAACGTTAGCTTCACGGTAACGGTTTAACGGTCCGTCAAACATGTCGGAGGAGGTGAGTCTGTACGACCTGCTGAACCTATCCATCGGGACCCCCCAGAAGTCCTCCGTGAACTTCGGCGCCCTGCACTCGCTGCTCCTCGCCTTGCTGAAACACCTGAATCTCCGGGAGGTGAAGACCCGGTGGAGGGACTCCTCTTCGGGTTATTGGAGCCCTGATCTCACGGCGGCAGAGGAGGAGGTTCAGGTGGAGGTTCAGCCGGACACTGACTTCCAGAATCGGGCAGCCACTCCCTCATGCCCGGGCCCGGACCCCGACCAGCTGAACCTCCTTTCCCGCATCCAGACATGTGAGGACGGCCTCTCTAAGGTGAAGTACTCAAAGACCACCTTAAAGAAAAACCACCTATGATCACTGAGAAATACATCAGAATCTGTATGATGATACATAATCAGTGGAAGATTAAATATAAATTCATACACTTCATACATTTAAATGGAGAAACCTTTTGCTCACTGCGTTCATAAACAAAACAAAATAATAAAACACAGAAATATTCCTTCACCTGAAACTAAATGAGCAGGAAGGCAAAATCACCCACTCAGTGGCTCTGATTCACTCTTAGTCATCCCACCACCTGAACACAGAGTTTTCGAAGTAAAAGAAAGCTTTGGTGCCCGTTTCCAATAAATCAAATTACCGAGGTTGACCTCAGTGACCTCACAACCAATGGCCACCCAGTAATAACCATGGTTCCCACAGTGTGCCGGGCACCAGTGTAACATCCATAACCTGCAGTCACTGTCCTGTATTTGTTGAATTGTTTGAAATGACCGTCTGCTTAAAAAACAACAGATCCTCAGTTTATGCTCCTTTTCTGGTGGTGCTGAGAACACAGCTTTATTAGCATCTGCAGCATGGACGTGTAACAGTGATTAACAGGCAGTATGATGTGGTGACACCACACTGCTGTCGCGGTCTGCCTGTTGGTACCATGTATTAAACAATCATCACATTTTTGCTCTGGGCTGACACCTGTAAACGTGCGTGCGCCTGAATTCTTTGGTGGTTTCGTCGCCTTTTTTGCATCTTAAGAAGAAAGAAATCCTTGTTTTTCCAGACACTGAACATCAGTGTCAATGCTGTTGCCTGATGTGGTGGGTGATGCTTTTGTGCTGTGCTGCAGTAATGTTCAGAGATATTTTGGAGACGAGCTAAAAGACTATATTTATTTGTTTTTAGTGAATATGTTTTGTTTTCCTGCACAGAGTGAGAATAAAGGAACAATAAAGCGTCAGTAAAGACCACACACTGTAGATAACCATATGACGCTGCCCCTGACCGTGGCCCAGCGACTTCTTCTTCTCTTCTTCCATGTCTGGCTTGCAGCGGTGAACATTTCAGCATATTACTAAGCCGCTGATGATAGAGCAGAGCACAATGGGAGACGGGTGCCACCCTCACATCTCAAATGACCCCGGAGTGTCCCCGTTCAGGTTTCTGCAGAGCTGCCGCCGGCAGATGAGCACATACAACATCATCAGGCCGCCCAGCAACATTTTGATCTTAAAAACGTCACGCAGCGTGGAGGACGTTAAAGGTCAGAGGTGTTTGCGGTTCACACGTTGCTGCCTCCCCCTTCCCCTCCTCCTCCTCCTCCTCCTCCTCCTCCCCCTCCTCCTCGCACTCTCCTGTCTGCGTGATAGGGGGTAATTAGTCCCCTGCAGAGATGCCTCTGGTTGTCAGGGGATGAATAGCTCTCAGGTGAAGAGCAGGACACCGAGCAGGTGCACGGAGGTGCGGCTGAATCATTCATGTCCTCTGTGGGCTCGGCCCGGGTCAGCTGCTGTTCCTGCTGGCGCGCCCTCTTCATCCTGCTGCATGACCTCAGTGTGTTCTCCACGTGAAAGGCCGGATGGCGGCCATCAGCCATTAATCTGACAGACAACTGTTTACCTGAACATGGCTTTTGGTGCATCGGGGTCAGGGTTGGGTTGGGGGGGGGGGGGGGGGGGGGGGGTTATAGTTAATGAGTGACTGATCTGCACGAGGCTGGAGTGTAACCAGAACACAGACGGAGCTCAGAGCCTTCGCAGAACTGTGCCGCCATGTTGGCGAGTCTTTTTCCTAAAGCAGTTTGAGATCAGCAGGTTTTCGTTATTTAGAGAAGCAGTTATGAATATTTTGGATATGCAAGTGACAGGACTTCATCTAATGATGATTTCATAATGTTCTGATTGAGTTTTTGCTTCCTGAACACTTTGGTTGTGTTGAGTTAAAGGTCATCACCAGACATAACATAGACTGTAGATAAATGATGGACAAAGCTAATGTGACCTGTTGGTTTTGGTCCATATTTGTAGCAGAGCGAACAGCGTGGGAGACTGCACATCACACTGACTTGGATACCTGCTGATCAGTGCTCGGTAACATCCAATTAAAATCCTCCAATTTCACCCAAACTGGAGCTCAGACTTGCTGCACAGCAGCCTCGTTAGCCAAAAGTCATCCCAGAAAGCAGCGAATCAGAGTCTGTGTTTTATACCGAACCACGAGCGTCGTAAAGCTGAGCAGGTAGCTTTGGTGCTGACAATGAACCGAACAGCGGGAGAGTTTTCCCAAAGCGTAATGAAGGATCCGGATTAGCTGTATGGGAATGTAATTTGTTTTAAAGTGTTTGAACCGTCCTGATGACCCGGACACAAGCTGAGGCTGCACTCATTAACCAGCTCTGAGTCACTGAGGCCCGAGCCGTGGGGGGTCGCCATGCATCACTCGGCACATTCGACACAAGTTAAACAGCAGCTCGCACACAGCTCAGGAATTTCCTTTGCTTCGGCGTGAAAGATCGAACCGTGTCCGTTTGCTCTGCAACAAACCTCACGCCACCCCCACAGGAAGTGTAAATGACCCGCAGGTCAAAGAGCCGATCATCAACCTAACGCACTTCACGCTACAGCCATGAAATTAAATTTAAAAAACAACAGAGCACGTCAGCTTCCCTATTCTGATGATTTCTCTCATATTTGGACAATTATTGTCCTACTGCAGATATTTTATAAATGTACGTCACTGCCACACGTGGACATCCACACAAAATGAGTCGAACATCTTGTACCACTAACCCAGGCATCAGCAGCCGCTGCTGTGACAGCGCCATTATTCATCCAGATAATCCATAATCACTATATCTAATCCATACATCAGCACAAATCGCAGGACGAGATGCGAGATAAGAAAGAAAAAGCTGCATCACCAGTTTTAAAAATCTCCCAGATCAGTGAAACACCAGAACAGACACGCCCCCACCCACACATCTGACTTCCTGTGCCAACTCCTCTGCCAATCGGTGAGCAGAAAACCACCAGGTGTCACCTTTTACACACCTACAGGATGAGAAGCAGTTTTTTTGTAGTGATGTGCGGCGTGCTGATTGGAAGCTGTGTGCTGTGTCTGCAGTCGACGAGGCTGATCCTGGACCTGAACGAGCAGAACGAGCGTCTGAAGGAGCAGATGGAGGAGCTCCGGCAGCAACACGAGGTCGGGCACAGCGACACACACCGCAAACACCACGACCGATCAAACAGCACAAAGAAATAACACTGAAACGTTTTCAAATAATTACAGTACAAATAATACAACAACAAACGCTGGGACAAATTCTGTCAGCTGCTCTGATGAAGCTCCACGTACGGACGCTGCTGATCACAAACCAGACGGTCCCGCTCCTCTTTAGCCCGCAGGACCATCTGGAGTGAGATCGGGACAAATTCATTAAACATTTTTAATTATATTTAATTTTTCAAACTTTTTCTATGAAACTCTGATCCAGGTTTTATGGAAGTGCTTCTACTTTCAATAATCAGAAATCAAACAGTCAGAAACTCAAAGAGCCTGAAATACTTTATTTATACTTTATACTTATTTAGATATACTTTATTTATACTTTATACTTATTTACATATACTTTATTTATACTTTATACTTATTTACATATACTTTATTTATACTTTATACTTATTTACATATACTTTATTTATACTTTATACTTATTTACATATACTTTATTTATACTTTATACTTATTTACATATACTTTATTTATACTTTATACTTATTTACATATACTTTATTTATACTTTATACTTATTTACATATACTTTATTTATACTTTATACTTATTTAGATATACTTTATTCATACTTTATACTTATTTACATATACTTTATTTATACTTTATACTTATTTACATATACTTTATTTATACTTTATACTTATTTACATATACTTTATTTATACTTTATACTTATTTACATATACTTTATTTATACTTTATACTTATTTAGATATACTTTATTCATACTTTATACTTATTTACATATACTTTATTTATACTTTATACTTATTTAGATATACTTTATTCATACTTTATACTTATTTACATATACTTTATTTATACTTTATACTTATTTAGATATACTTTATTCATACTTTATACTTATTTACATATACTTTATTTATACTTTATACTTATTTACATATACTTTATTTATACTTTATACTTATTTAGATATACTTTATTCATACTTTATACTTATTTACATATACTTTATTCATACTTTATACTTATTTACATATACTTTATTTATACTTTATACTTATTTAGATATACTTTATTCATACTTTATACTTATTTACATATACTTTATTTATACTTTATACTTATTTAGATATACTTTATTCATACTTTATACTTATTTACATATACTTTATTTATACTTTATACTTATTTACATATACTTTATTTATACTTTATACTTATTTAGATATACTTTATTCATACTTTATACTTATTTACATATACTTTATTTATACTTTATACTTATTTAGATATACTTTATTCATACTTTATACTTATTTACATATACTTTATTTATACTTTATACTTATTTACATGTACTTTATTTATACTTTATACTTGTTTACATATGCTTTATTTATACTTTATACTTATTTACATATACTTTATTTATACTTTATACTTATTTAGATATACTTTATTCATACTTTATACTTATTTACATATACTTTATTTATACTTTATACTTATTTAGATATACTTTATTCATACTTTATACTTATTTACATATACTTTATTTATACTTTATACTTATTTACATATACTTTATTTATACTTTATACTTATTTACATATACTTTATTTATACTTTATACTTATTTACATATACTTTATTTATACTTTATACTTATTTAGATATACTTTATTCATACTTTATACTTATTTACATATACTTTATTTATACTTTATACTTATTTACATATACTTTATTTATACTTTATACTTGTTTACATATACTTTATTTATACTTTATACTTATTTACATATACTTTATTTATACTTTATACTTATTTAGATATACTTTATTCATACTTTATACTTATTTACATATACTTTATTTATACTTTATACTTATTTAGATATACTTTATTCATACTTTATACTTATTTACATATACTTTATTTATACTTTATACTTATTTACATATACTTTATTTATACTTTATACTTATTTACATATACTTTATTTATACTTTATACTTATTTACATATACTTTATTTATACTTTATACTTATTTACATATACTTTATTTATACTTTATACTTATTTACATATACTTTATTCATACTTTATACTTATTTACATATACTTTATTTATACTTTATACTTATTTACATATACTTTATTTATACTTTATACTTATTTACATATACTTTATTCATACTTTATACTTATTTAGATATACTTTATTTACTACAGAAGTAATATTAGACACATCTTATAACAGCATCACTCAAATAAACAAAATGAAACTCCATAAACAAAAAATAGAATAGAAACCTGCAACTAGAAATAAAATAATAAATAGAAACTGTCAGAAAAAAAGGTTCTGGTCTGACTGGATAGATTTATGAATCTGAACCACAGAAAGTTTCTCCATCAATGTTCAGCTGAAGAAACGAGCTCATCATAGCAAACATTTCATGTATGTTTGACTTTTAGTGGCTCTGCAGGGAAACACGCTGATTCTGAGCCACGCCGTATTTTCAGTGTCTTCTCGCCCTCCGGCCTCGGCGATGGAGCTCAGCTGATGCTGGATGTGGATTCGTGGGATGTTCTGATCTCTCTCTCTGTCCTGTGTTCAGATGGTCGGTGACGCTTTGGGGACGGCCGCTCGGGTGGAGAGCTGCTGCCACCGTGTGGACGCTCTGGAGGAAACTGTGGTGAGGGTTTGTCTGAGGGGAGGATGTGACTGTTTAAACTGTTGGCTACTGGCTTCTGTGTAATAATGTAATTCTGACAGTTTAAGGAGGACATGCCCAAACCTCGTGATTTCACTGTTGTTACAGAAGTCTCTGAGGGACGCAGTTCTGCCCGGCGACAGAGAGGGCGAGACAGAAAAATTCCAGAAGGTGAGAAAGAAACAGAAACTTGTGTTTCATCAGAGACCTGCAGCTCAGCTGAAACAGACGAGCTTACAGCCAGATGTTTAGAGTCCTAAAGCAGCCATGTTTGTGTGCAGAGCCGAGCTGAGGCCTCAGCAGGTGATTATTTATCAAGAAACAAGAGACAAAAAGCCAAACAGGCGGATGTGACATGAAAGTTTGCTTTTAAAGAAAGTTCTTTAATCAAATTTAGATAAAGTTGGGGCAGATGTTCATGGGAATCTGATTTCTTTGGCATCAAAGAGAAAAAAATAAAAATTCCAGCTCTGCTGAATGTTTTTATTTGAACCATCCATATCACACATGTCTCTGTTTTGGAATTAATTTGATCTTCACCGGTCTGTTTATTATTGAAGAACCTCTGCTGCTCACTCCCAGCTCCATGTTTTTATGCCTCTGTACACGCCTCCACAGGCTGGTGTTAAAGCAGACTCAGCGGGTAAACCTCCAGCTTCAGAGTCCAGCAGCTCCACACCATCCACAGACGCAGTGGAGGCCCTGAGGAGTGTGAGCCAGCTGCAGGAGAGGCTCGTCCAGGTGGAAGCTCACGTAGCGGTGTTAGAGAAAGAAAAGGCAGACCAGAGCCAGCTGGCTCAGCTCAGAGAGCTCATCGCCATCAAAGGTGACGCCATACAAGCTGTTAGAAAGTCTCTCATGAACACAGCTCTCATTTAAAGTGTTCAGATCACAGTGTGAGATCTGAAGTCACAGCATGAAGAATATATTAGAGCTGCACCAACCTTTGGTTTTATTTTATCTTTCTTAAATGTTTTTACAAATTATTTTGTTTAAAAATGTCTTAGCCTCCCAAAATGAGCTTAAGCTATCAGCAGAACGTGAAGAAACAGCTGCTATGAGTTTGTGCCCGAAACATCTGTTGTTGTGTGGCCACACTTGTGTGTAATGCCTAATTGTACCACAAGGTGGTGCAGTCTTTCTTTAACCCGGTAAGTCAGTGAGAGCACTTCTTGAGGCAGAGAGTATTGTCACTACCCGATCCGTACCGGAACCCGATCGGTACCCCGCATGCGCAAATCTTACGTCACTTCCTCTCTTTGCCAACATTGCGACATTCAATATATTTGAATGATACGGTTAGCGCCCAGTTAGCTCCTAGCATTTCTCAACAGCTCTGCCTCCTTTTCGACTACCGGGACATTTAAACGATGGATAATTCGTATACAAACAAATTCATGCTTTTCTCCTGAACAGAGAGCGTTCCCCGATTGAACAACAGCGCCGTAAAATAAGAAGAATGGCGCCTAATTACAGACTTAATAATACAGACTTAGTAATATTGATTTAGCAATGTGTCACGTGAAGATTCAGCAGCCAGATTAAGTGTTTACTGGCAATTAACAGTGATAGCGGACATCATCATCACTATTCCAACAATCCTCTCCACACGGAAAAGCATAAACACACTCGACTATCACTAAATCAAATTTAACACGCGTTTGTAATGACGCTAATTCAGTTTACAATAGGGTTCATTCGCTCAGTCAGCAGGTGGCAGTATCCTCGTACACTGGGAGTAAACTGCCATTAAACGAACAGAAGAAGAAGAAAACATCTGCACATGCGCGGTACGGATCGGGTAGACCCGATTTGTACGGTCTGACTTTGCACATGCGCAGTAAGGATCGGGGAGTCCTGATCCGTAACTATCTTTTTATTTTTCGTTTTTGTCTACATTATATTAAATGTTTCATTATCGGAAACATTTTAAGAGATACTTATTATTCTTAACATCTTAACAGATACTCTGACCCATAACTATCGTAAAACGCTACGACCGGCAGTAGACACCATTCGCACATGCGGGGTACCGATCGGGTTTCCGGTACGGATCGGGTAGTGACAAGTATAAAGAACACACACATCCCAAAAATGTAACACCCCTCCTGGTAAAACACTGCCCCCCAGTGGTAAAAGTGTGAGTAAACTTTTATAGGTATTTACAGTAATTACTGTAATTTATCCTGTAACTATTATTACAGCTCAAACTTCATGGCATGAATGAGAATTTCAGCACTTTTAGAGCCTCTGATTTATGCTCCCAGACTGCGATGCTGATGTTATGTTGAACATTCAGGTTCCCATGGAGACGCCTTCAGTAACCTGATGGATCAGCTAAACGAGCAGAGAGGCCTGATAGACCGCCTGATGAGCGACCGAGGAAAGGTGAGTAAGAACCAACCGGAACAACCCTCTTCTCCTCAAACATCAGCACAAACGCTGCCGTGTCACTTCCTGTCTGTCTGCTCTGATGGTTAAATTTGTCCGTCTGAAGCTGGATTACTTGGAGGACATGCTCATGAGCCTGATGAGCCCACACAAAGAAAGCACCTCCGAGGTAACTATAGAGAGGGCGGAGTTACAAGTGCCAGAGTGGGCGGAGTCAGAAGCTTCGGAGAGGGCGGAGTCAGAAGCTTCAGAGAGGGCGGAGCCAGAAGCTTCAGAAAGGGCGGAGCCAGAAGTGTCAGAGAGGGCGGAGCCAGAAGTGTCAGAGAGGCTGGAGCAAAAGGAAGCTTCAGAGAGGGCGGAGCAAAAAGCTTCAGAGAGGGCGGAGCCAGAAGCTTCAGAGAGGGCGGAGCAAAAAGCTTCAGAGAGGGCGGAGCCAGAAGCTTCAGAGAGGGCGGAGCCAGAAGTGTCAGAGAGGGTGAAGTCAAAGGCCGTTTCAGAGAGGCTGGAGCAAAAGGAAGCTTCGGAGAGGGCGGAGTCACAGGTTTGCAGAAGAGTGGGTTCAGACAGCGAAAGTTACCGAGAGCTCAGAGAGCAAATATCCTACCTCAGGTAAAGACACACAGGAGGGAGAGCCAGTTTTACATCACCCGACAGAAGTTTTAAAAGGAGCCCTGACCATGAATATACATGTACAGCTTCCTGTAGTAACACCAGCTCAGCTATTTTAAGCTCGCTTTAACAGTTTAGAGACAAAATGGCAAATTTAGGAGAAAAAAGGCAGTCGCAGCTACGGAGGCGAGAGGATCTGTGTATGCATTTAACTCTGGCCCCGCCCACTTCGCATCACCAGCAGTTATTTCGTCCGTCACAGCCGGAGTTGTTAAATGTCATTGTCCTTTAAGACCGAGTTCATGCTCGCCGAGTTCATCGCTCCTGAAGCAGCACTCCTGCAGCGCCTCGAGGCGACTGTTGTTGGGATTTGGAGCTTTATAAATAAAACAGATTTTATTTACAGCAAGTGTGGCACACCTAAACGGGGGCGGTGATGGCGCCTGACAGAAACTAGACCTAAAACTGTTATTTTATAATGAAGCATCTTCTGCTAACGCCCGTCTCACAAGAATTCACCGACTTTGTTATCAGGTCGGTTTCATGTTCACGTGTAAACACAGAGGAAACACTAGTGGGCGATGCAGTTTGTGCATTTCCGGCCACTTCTTCTTCTGACATCACTTTTTGAACTGCCTGGAAGAGAATGATTCAACTTGCAGAGAGAAACTCGCTAAACGCGCTGAATCAGGGCTCCTTTTAGTCTTTCAAAACCTGTCAGGAGTTTTATTCACCCGGGTCACTTTAGTCGTTGTGCTTTCATGATGGCGCCCTCGTGTCCAGGAAGCGTGTGCAGTGGCTGGAGGAGGACGTGAAGCAGCTGCGGGTGAAGCAGACTCAGTGTGAGGAGAAAGCGGCAGACCAACAGCTACAACGTCAGGTCAGGCAGGAAGCGCTGAAGCTCAGGAGGCAAACTGGCGCCACCTACAGGGAGGGAACGGAACAGCAGCACACGTGTAAATGGCGAAGTCATAATTTAGGAATTTTGTTATGCTCGGCACATTTGGAAAAAACAATCAGAAAAAATCTCAGAAAAGTTTGTTTTGGTCGAGGAGCCGCGTCGCTTTAGTTTTCAGTGTCAGGTGTTTACCTGTAGGTGGCGTCTGTTTCCTGAATGTCATGCAGGAGACATCATGTAGATTTCCACACTGTAAAAAACTCCAATGACATTGTGAGTCAGACAAAGCACGAGCAGAGGAAACAGACTCTAAGACATGGACAAAACAAAGCTTACAGTCAAAGATGCCCTGCTGTTTCAGGCGACATGCATCAGTCTAATCTCAGTTCGTTGCCCTCCGACCTCAGCTGGACGACCTGCGGGGAACGCTGGAGGACACAATCTTGTCCTTCACATCTCAGCTGTCCACGAGTCTATGCGATGAGGCGCAGAGTGGTGGTCCGAGCGTCCGTCAGAGCGAAGAGTGGTCGGCTCTGAATGCCAGAACAACAAACATGGGGGAGAAGCTCGGCTTTCTGTTCGAGCACTACGAGCAGCTGCAGGACGCGGTGAACAGACTGATCCGGCAGCAGGGCGGAGCCAGAGCAGGGCCGCCGCAGGACCGAGAGGCAAGCCAGAGCAGGGGGAAGCTAGGGAAGAGCTGCACGCTGGGTTTAAGAGAGTGCTGAAAACACCTGACTTTGATTTTCACCTTTTAAGGTCACGTCCAAGCTGCTCCTACCTTGGCTGCTGTTTTTAGATCTCTCCATAACTCACAGTCTAAGTACTGTAGGTGGCTAAAAACAACTTTCCTCATGATGTTCTTCCTCAGACACCACAGGAAGTTCTAGCTGTCTCTTCCTGGTGGACAGATTCGTGACGCTCAACACTGAGCGATGCGGTCCTCACCTGAGATGCCGTAAACGCAGCAAAAGTCTGCAGGGTTTGAGGTTTTTGATGAAACCGCAGAGCGTGCAGGGTACGAGGTCTGGATGGGCTGCCAGGAAGTGATCTAAAAATAGCAGCAGTGGTGGAAGTGGCCCAGAGGTGCTCCAGGAGATGATGTTAAAGGGGAGGTCAAAGTCCTGGAACCTCGTCTGGAAACTAAACGTCACTGCTCCGATATACACAAAATACACCGGGGTTAAGCTGTCTGCAGGAAGATCTCTGATTCCTGTGTGTGTGTGTGTGTGTGTGTGTGTGTGTGTGTGTGTGTGTGTGTCAGAACGTGGAGCTGGTGAACGGCGTGCAGCAGGCGATGCTGCAGCTTCAGGCCGACTGCAAGAAGCTAAACGAGACGATGAGATCGCTGCACGAAGACAGCAGATGCAAGCAGAGACACATCGAGGTAAAACATGCAGCGCATTCGTCGTCATGTCATTCAGTCTCAGCTACCACAGCATCACACACCAGGACGAAAACTATGGCGTTATTTTTGTGCCACTATTCTGAGGGCACGTAAAAAACATTTGCAGGTGCAAGTGTTGCATTTTGAGGAGAAATTTATTTTTGAGCGAAGAAAAGCTAAATTTGAGTGAACAAAATTCATTGCTGCGTGCAAAAAATGTGTTTCAGTGTTTGCTGTTATCCACACACACAACAGCCCCTCTCGCAATGTGTCGCTCGCGCTCTCAACATTTCTGCCCGTGCGCGCTCAACTCTTTCTCTACACCGTTATATTTGTGCCACAAAACCAGCCAATCACAGACTTGGATGCACAAAAATCTGATTGGACTTTTGTCTGCTGGACCAATTACAACACATCCATATTGAGAGGAAAAGGAACGTGATTGGTCCCGGACTTCAGCTAGAATGAAAAAGACACAAAGTTATTCTGTCTTTGCTGCACAGCTGTTTCTTCTCCTCTCTCCTGTTGCTACTTCAATCATGAAACTGATCAATGATCAGCTGATCGTCTCTCTTGTTTGTTGCGCCAGAAACAGGAAACCAGCAAATGTCGCGCTAAACAACAGCAGCACGTTCAAGCTTGATCAGCTGTTGTTAGAATTTATTTAATATTAATTTCTAGTATCAGCTGATGTTTGCTGGAACCACAGCTGTAAAGCTGCTGGTCATGATGTCGGTTTGGAAACATGAAGGTGATACAAATCATACATATATACCAACAAGACTGTACATCACTGTCACAACAGCGTTTGTTTTAGTTCAAAGGCTTTATGGTTTTTCCTGTAATACCTGGTGGTGGTTTTGTCAGCTCAGCCTTTTTATATTATGTTGGACCCGAGTGACCCGGTCAGCTGGTGGGTAACAGGCATCTCGGAGAACGTCAGAGCACTTAAGCAAATATGTGATGTCTTGATGAGTCGAGCAGATATTTGAAGTTTACACAGAAACATTCTCACATGAAAATATCTTAAAAGTTTATTTTGACCCAGAAAGAGTAACATTTCAAACTCCGCCCCTCTGCGTTCCTCCGCCACTGCCTCGTTTGAGTTTTGGACGACATGCATTCTGGGATATTGCATTTCGTCATTTCGAGCTGATTGGAGACCAAAACAACCAATCAGATTTTTTTGCATCCAAGTCTGTGATTGGCTGGTTTTATGGCACAAATATAACGGTGTAGAGAAAGAGTTGAGCGCGCACGGGCAGAAATGTTGAGAGCGCGAGAAAAACATTGCGAGCGAGCGCAAAAACTGAGCGAGAGGGGCTGCTGTGTGTGTGGATAACAGCAAACACTGAAATACAGTTTTTGCAAAATAAATTTCTCCTCAAAATGCAACACTTGCACCTGCAAAAAGTTTTTACGTGCACTCAGAATAGTGGCACAAAAATAACACCATAGAAAACCAGCATCTTAATATGAACTGTGATGACACTTTTTACTTTTAATTTAAGGTGTAAATGCACCAAAAATAAACCAGTGTGAGACCTTGGTGTTACTCACTGCTCCACTCAAACGTCTCAACCAGAACAAACCGCAGAGGTAGGACGAGCTGCGACGTGTGCGACACGTGACGGCAAGAAAGAGTCCTTGAAACAGTCATTTAAGATTCAAACTGCAGTTTGCTCCCGAAACTGCTTTTATCCAAACAGTTTTTCATCCGTACATATTTTGTCTTTATTGTCGTTCTTCTAAAAATGTCAAAGTTGAATTGAACAGCTGAGGAGACGAGCTGACGGACTCTCGTCTCTGCAGGAGCTCTACAAGACGACGGAGGAGCTGGAGGTGAACAAGGCCGACAAGCAGATGGTCGAGAGTGAAATCGTGAGTTGGCTCATTTTAACCATTTTGCTGTCCTCCTGTAGCCCAGCATGAGCAGAGCTCTCTTTTTTCCTCTTGTACTTTCCCATTGTAGTGTATATTACAGTGTTTTTCTGTAACGCTACCGATCTCCGACCTGTAACACCATGTGATGTCTGTGTTGTGTGTGTAAGGTCGGGGGGGGTCCTATTTCACTGCAGGGCAACCTGCACGTGGCGAATAAAGCCTTGATTGATTGATTGATTGATTGATTGATTGATTGAGACGTGTGTGAGGCGACTGTTTCAGGACACCTGTCGGCCTCCGCCTTCTCGCCGTTGACCTCCCGATTCTCCCTCTGTGCCCGTAGAGAGCAGACAAATCGGCCCTGGAGGGGAAAGTGAGCCGGCTGCAGCTCGACTCGGTGACGGAGCAGCTGAGTGGGATGTTCCACGAGCTGCTGAACAAGGTGACGAGTCAGGAGCAGGACTGGCACAAACTCATGAGCAAGCTGTCCACCGAGATGGAGTGTAAGGTAGGAGAGCAACATCGAGTCATGCCTGCAAACTCAAACTGATCTGAGATCAGAGGGTAGTGAAGGGTAATGGGTTTAAATTTAAAAACATATTTTGTCTTTAAATCGTGACGACGTCTCTGCTACAGCTGTGACAGAAGGTAAAACAACACGCTGCAGTATCGGAGATTTTACGCTTCGGTCATAACAGGCGTCGCATCGCTGTGTGATGTAGGGTTTTCAACACCACAGGAGCATCTGTTAAAGATCTCAGACTGTGTCTATATGTCAGCTTGGGTCTTAGACTCCGCCTCTCTGGGAACATCTTTTTCATTCATGTATAATGAAACATAACTACATATTAGTTTGTTTGGTTTTTCAGACTTAGACTACCAGTGAAATACAATAACATTCATATTTGAATATTTGAATCTTGTAATCGGAAGGTTGCCGGTTCGAGCCCCGGCACCGACAGTCTTGGTCGCCTACTGGTCAGAGGGCCCGGTGGCGCCAGTGTCCGGCAGCCTCGCCTCTGTCAGTGCGCCCCAGGGTGGCTGTGGCTACAATGTAGCTGCCATCACCAGTGTGTGAATGGGTGGATGTAGTGTAAAGCGCTTTGGGGTCCTTAGGGACAAAGTAAAGCTGTACAAATACAGACCATTTACCATATTTAATATTAAGTACAATTTTGATTACGTTCAGTTTACAATATGAAGTAAATGGAACAAAATTTTGGATTAACTGACGTCTATATTTCAGTTACACTGACCAAGCATTTCAGTGTTTGTGTAACAACTACAATTATTCATTTCAACTTAATATGTTTAAGCTTTAGTTATTTAATT